>NC_056002.1:18293088-18420588 GCF_018446385.1 Zingiber officinale
ATTGCTTATATCAAATAACACTTGTGTATTTATTCCACTGCTATTCAGTATATGTAAAGGATAAAAAGGAAATGGAAGATTGAAATGGAGTTTCAAAAGGGACTTTGTATTTTTTTTAATTATTTTTTTAAAATCATAAGTAAACACCATGGTGTTCTCCATCAAGTTTACCTAGGTTGACTTTTGGAAGATCCAAGTGGGCTTACAAATTAATTAATATATATAATAAATACAATCGTTTTTGAATAAATAAGAAAATGCTTAAAATTTATGTTCATTTATCTTGGAGATTGCAGAATTAGAAGTCTCATTTTTTTAAAAAATAATAATTGATGCAAAAAAATGTTAAATATTATTATCCTCATGAAATTTTAAAATTTCAATTTATTTGAGTAAAACCAAATTACAATGATAATCTTTTTAAGATTTAAGTTTGTCCTCAAGTTCAGAATTAACTTCAATCTCCACGTGATGAGAAAAAAAAATAGAAAGATGATAAAGTTAGCCATTATTGCATGAGTTTGCGGTATACTTTAAGGCTATTATTCATAGATTATAATTGCAAAATTTTATTTTGAAACTTAGAGTAGTCGACAATATTACTAAGTTATTAAAAATTTATTTTGATAATATTGCATTGGTATTCAAAAAGCATATGAAATTGAAATATTTCATTGTTAAAGAACAAGTTTAAAAAAAAAATATGTCAATTGAGTGCAATAACTTTAATTTTATGATTGCGAATTAACTAAAAATTTGTCATCAAAATTATTTTTTTAAAAAATAATGATTTCAGTTAGTCTCATTAATAATTTTTGAGATAATCGGTCCGGTCCCATAAAAGTTTTCCATCGGTCACCAGGGTAAATTAGGAAACGTACACAGCGATCAGCCCAGAAGTTCAACATGTTTTAGTTGCGCTCTCATTTAGAGGAAAATTCCTATAAATATGTTATAGTTGAGAATCAAACTACGGATACCTAAGTGATAATGTAGATATTTTACCGTAATACCATCAAAGTACGGATACCTAAGTGATAATCTAGATATTCTACCGCAATATCATATCCTCGGGACCACCAAAAACCTTTAACGAACATATCAAAAGTGTAAATATTATAGAAAATTATTAATGGCTTTATATTTGAATTTAATGCTCTTTATATATTTAACTCTCTTAACTCTTTAAATGCTGTATATGTTAGATATACTAATGCGTTTTTTACTATATAGTGTATATACATATATGTAATTATTAATAGAATTTATCTTTGACAAAGATATTCTTGTTGCACCATTATATTTATATTTCATTTCAGTTTATATTAAGTATAGAACTAATATTTTGATATATGCAGAAGGAACTAATATTTCAGTTTATTTTTTAACTTTATTATGATTAATTGCTTTTAAGAAAAATGGTAGTCAGTCCTAATCGTGCATAGCCAATAGAGAATTGCGCCACCTATACAAGCTTAGCTTACAATTGTGCATAGCCAATATAGAATTGGGTATGATTTGACCCAATATAAATGTGAGGATTGTTAGTATGGTAAGTATTCATGGTGGATTTTTATAAATGATAAATAAATTAAAATTAAGTGTTATATTTATCTAATTTTTTTATTAAATGTGTACAAATTAATGAATCTAGAGGATCTGATATCAGGCTGAAGCCTAGTTAAGTCTGAGGACTTGATAACTATCACGAAGTCTAGATAGGTCAAAGAGTGACTTGATATCTGGCGAGAAGTCCAGCTGGGTTTACGGGACCTGACAGCTGGTCGAAGTCCAGTTGAGTCTGCGGACCTGACAACTAACGGGAAGACCTAGTAGGTTAAAAGGCAAGTCAATTGACTACAAATGGTAAGTGAGGTAAGTCACTCGAGGAGAAAAATCCAGTGAAGAGAAGTTCTGGTGGGACTATAGGCATAATCCAGTTTAGATCCATTTGGGAAGTTTAAGTTGAGACCATGATTAGTTCCTGATTTTGGAAGATAGGATCTAAGTCATAAATTGATCATATTTTTAATGTGCTAACTCTGTTTTGCAAGGTAATTTTTATTTATGGGACTAACGTATTTTACAGGGAATCTAAACTGCAAAGTGGTTAAAAAGGGTTCCAGGCACCCAGACTTGGTCCGAGCCCTCAGAGGTGGTCCAGGCTTCTGGGCAAGGAGGCGAAACAGCAAGTGACTGACTGAGGTGGCGAACACTGGTTGGCACGTCAATTCCAGACGCCTGGACTAGTCCGGGCACTCGAAAATAGATGAAATTTTAGAGATTGTGTTTCGTCGAAGCACAGCCACATTGTCAGTATTCCAGGCGCTTAGGGGTGGTCCGGGCGCTGGGAGATGACCTATAAAAAGGACTTCGACCAACAGTTCTAAAACATCACTCGCTTCGACTTTCGGACTCATGCCTACTCCGAAAAGACTCTGATGATGAAAAGCTACTTCGACAACCAATACTAAAACTTATACTCGATACATTTTAGTTTATTATATTGTACTCAAATTATTGTAATCTTTTCAAACATATAGTGATTGTCCAACGAAAGTACTCAACGAGTGCGGATATTGGAGTAAGAATCGTCAAAAGCTCCAGATCAAATAAAAAAAATACTTATATTAGTGCTTGCTCTTTTTACTCTCTTTTTCATTGCGTTTGTTTTAATTCGTGATTTTAGAAAAAGCAATAAATGTTATCCATCCCTCTCTAGCATCTGTTCAATCCTACACGAATGACATTCAAGTGAATAGTATGTTCCCTTTTAGCTGTTATTTTGGTCCCTTCAGAGACATCCAACAAAATGATTATGTTCCATGAAGAGCTCATAGACCAACTAAACAATGAAGTGAGTTCAAACACAATACACAATTGGGCCTCAATAGCTGGGCACATTATGGAATGTTTGAATGTGTATGTATGGGGCAGGGTGAACAATTAGTGCTAAATAACTCTTAACTTGTACAGCAGAATGCAAAGCAATATTACAGATGGTCTAATACAGATCTTTTCTGATAGTGTTGATAAAAGACCTAAGCTCTCTTGCCTTCTTCTCGTGTTCAGGAGAAGATGCTTCATTTTCTGACTGGCATATGTCAATTATATCCACGTGCAAATCAGTGGACTTTAGGCTTTTGGCAGCCTTAAATGAAGAGGGCAATGGGGAAGGGCTGCAGAGGTCAATGAGCTCGGGGATTACATTTTCAGAATTAGTTTCCAGGAAGCAATTAACGGGTTCAGGTAATGCACGGCTTTCTCGTTCGATGTCAAGCAAAAGGCCTTGAAGCTGGAAGTTGATTTTACTAATGGCGTCTTTGTTCAACTTCCTTGGCTTTCTGGCATTTGCTGCTGGTTCATGGAGCCCATTTGCAGTAGCTTTGGATGACTTTCTCGGCCTTACCGTTTCTTTCTTCACTTCTGCTTTCCTTCCCATGAATTCTGCAAGTTTTTCTGGGCAGGCACTGATCATTAATGGAAAAAGTTAGAAATGATCATGGATGACAAGTGACAAGGCTTGAAAATATTAATTTGTAATCAAGAAATTTGTTATATTTGTATTTTTCATTATAGACCAGACATTTCACAATGGAGTTACAGAGACCATCCCTGCGTTTTCTCCATATTCTAAAGTTCAGTTCTGGGCTTTCTATTCATGATTTTCTCGCCCACCCCACCCCCACCCTCCCCACAAGGTGAACAACTTTACCTAATAATCAAATCAGCAGGGATAATGGAGTTACAGAGACCATCCCTGCGTTGCCAAGAAACCTCATAATACTCTTGTCCTTGCACTTTTCTCTGCTTTATTATCGCCGATACAGGGCAAGAAACTGGCATCTGTGGAATTTGAAAGTGAATGTGAAACAAACGGTGAGTATACACACATAGCAGCTACTTCTTAAACAAGGTTTAGTTTGTTTCAAGAGGTGCCTCGTGTAAAGGAATTCTAGCTCCCAACCCAGATGATGTCGAACGCAGATTAGCAAACCGCCTAAGATCCCTTTCAGCAATTTTGGGAAGGATATAATGATCTGCAAAATAATAAACCAGTACAAGGATTATTCATGTCCCATGCCCAGTGATTGTTTAAAGCAGTCTGCTCATTGGACAAGCATGAAGATTCATTTGTGGGAATCATTTTGCTGTAGTAAAAGGAAGCTAGGATCAACCTGTTTGATCAGGGCTCCAGCCGAAATACTGTTCACACAAATGCTGGAATTGTGTGCGTTGAAAAGGGATATCTATACAAACCCTGCAACAACAAAAAAACATCGGGTATCGATACATTAATTGACATAAAAAAAAAGGACAGCCCGGTGCACAAAACACCCGTCATACGGAGTCCCAGGGAAGGATCCATTGTACGCAGCCTTATCTTGCTTTTTACAAGTCACATGACAACAACTTTACCGTTGCGCCAAGGCTCCCCTTTATTAATTGACATAAGACAGTATAAAATTTCTTCAGTACTTTACAGGATGCAGAAGATAAGCATACAACTGGCTAGTTATATACCTTCTCACGGCTTCTGAATCAGGTGGATAACATTTAGGTCTTAGGTAAGCATTGACAACTTCAACATATTGGTGGTCGGGTTCCACGTTCTGCCAATTCTCTATGACAACTGAACAGTGAGTTTAAAAAAAGAAAAACTCGTACAAAAAAATGCCAATAAAAATGGTGAAATATTAAAGCATATGCCATTTAAGCAAAGTTGAGAAAATGATTAAAAAACAACTATCCAACAAATAGATCAAAAGAATGAACAAAAGCAATCATGAGACTTTCAATCTGAGAGAACCACAATCCAGACAAATAAACAAAATTTCATAAACCCCCAATATTTAGAAATGTATGTAGAAGATACTGGCTCAGATCCAACATTTTTTACCACTAGCCTTCTAGTATGTATAATCTTCAACAATTGTTGACAATTCTAGAATGCGATGTTCAAGAAACAATGACATCCAAATTGCTATTGAATGGTAAACAACCAACTGGCATAGTCAAATTCTTTATCAATTTAGAGGTTCTATATTAAGATAAAAGCACAAACCTAAGTTCAACTTAAAACTTGTATTAATATGATTAATTTACTATTATAATTTACAATGCTTGATGTCTTGACTCGATCATGAATATATGGGATGCTATGCTTCTTCTATAACTGATTCATGTTTATCTTTGATAGCGTCTAGTTTTTTTTTTCTTACAAGTTAATGAGCATACATTGGAACTAAAGGTCTCTTCGGGCCACAATTGAACATAGTCTAAAAAACATATATTATGTCGGTCCACTTAGATGAAAGAACTAGCCTAAAATGTTTAAGCTTAAATTATTAGCAGCTCATCCATCAAGTTTATAAAACTCATTAACCCACATTACCACAACAAAATGTATAACTAAAGTGGGTGCTACATGTTAAGCTAGGACTGGAAAATAAATTGAATCACCAATATGACCCAATGCATCTAATGTATAATTCACAAGCACTGTAGGATAGACTATTACTATAGCCTCGTAATGAAGCATTTCTTAAAGACTGGATTTACAATTTGAAGCAAGCATCATGGTATTTTCCACACATTAGCACCTAATTGAAGGACACTCAGGACAAGAATAAATAAAACAGATAGCCCTAGAATATAGGATAAACTGAAACTTCATAGACACCATAAAATAAATTAAACCACTCTAATGATCATTTCATAAGCACCATACGAAAAACAAAACCTCAGTTCTAGAATAAATAACATTTTTTAATGCTGCAAGATGAAACTTTAAATCTACTCAGATTGATAATGGTAAAATATAATTTCATGATAATATGATTTAGCAAAATTCATTTCTCAAGTTCACTGTCCAGACTTTTGTTGTTACCATGTTCATTCTCCTTGTTCACATTACAGCAGTCGTTCTTTGTAATCTTCTTTCCCCTTTGACATCTTCTTTCCATATTCAATGCCACAGAAATAATTTGATGCAAGACAGAGTCATCCCCTAGAGATTTAACAATCCTGCATGCTGATTCCTGCATGCAAAAGTTAGATTGTTGGCAGAACATAACTTTGCCAAAAGCACATGCTGGATGAAAAGAAAAGAATTTAATTAATTCATCATATTTGAAAATTTTAAATAGGCAATGTATATTACTCACCGGACCAAAGCCATGAATTCCCTGAGAATAATCACAGCCAAGAAGAAGAGCCAAAGAAATCTGAGGATCATAAAGTAGTCAAACACTTTGAACAGGGATCAGCAATCAAAATAAAGCAACTGACTTGTCTTTGTCTAGCAATATGAAATACAACATAAAATTAAAAAAAATTAAAAACTTAGTTGCTGGTCGTTTAAAACACATACATCATGGCAAAGAATTCAAAAACAACCAAACCAATCAATATGTATTAAATATTCAGAAGATTACAATGTGATTATTTTGGTAAGCTGCTTATATTGAGACATGTCTTCTAGAATTGGTGAAAAAATCATTTACGCCTCCTTGTTATTCTATTACATCTGTTGAACTTATACCACTGTTAGCACCTACTGAACTTTCGCATGTGTCAACACCTATTATACTTTCCAGTTTCAGCATCTGCTGGACTTTCTCGTATGCCAACACCTATTGAACTTTTCCTATTGTCAAATATCTCATCGACCTCGACCCACTTGGATTTCTTCCACAGTTAAGTGTAAGTACCATGTGGTAGTTTTGATATGATCAACCAAGTTAGGTCCTGTTGATATTTAACCCCTGTATTTAAGTGTGCAGGAATAATTAGAATTTGAGGGATGTCCTAAGGCAATCGCCTTACGATTTTTTCTATTTATTTGATAAGTATAGATTCACTCAAGGTTTAAAATTTCAACCCGTGCCGAGGTTTCAGTCCTGGACTGGAACGATACGGTTTCGGTACCGTATCGTGCAGTGCCGATATAGTTTCGATATTTTTTAAATATAAAATATACTAATTAAAAACTAAAATATTTAACATAAACAATATAAAAAATAATCTTTAAAAAAAGGAAAAGATATGAAAATAGACAAATAAATCAATAAAAAAAATATTATAATTTTTAAATTAAAATAAATAAAATATAAAATTAATTAGATAATTTTATTAGGGTTTAATAAAACATCTTTAGATTAAAATAATTAACCTAAGTTTAATTAAAAAAATTCTGAAATCTGACACCACTCGGGAGCCCGCACGACTTCGATGCTGTTGCGGGTTACGCGACCCCTCAGTCATGGCCACGGGGATTGTGTGACTCCTTCGGCGTGACCGCGTTGGTCGTGCGACCCCTCTGCAGCGACCACAAGATTGCACGATGCCTCCGCGGCAACAACAGAAGGGTTATGCAACCCCTCCGCTGATGTTGCGGGATCGAGCGACCCCTCTGCTGTGACCACGGAGTTGTGCAACACATCGTAGCTATCACGGGTCTGGTGCCGGGGTCATGCCAGTGCCGATCGTTGAGCGGAACAAGATGTTTCACCCGTTTCGACCGTCTCAGCACGGCACTTTAAACCATGGATTCACTATTTAAATGCATATTATATGTTTGATTGTCTTAAACTCATTTATTGAATGCCCGTAATATAATTCATAGTATGAGAGAATTTGTGATTGGATCGCAACTAGTGATTATCTCTACATGTGCAATTATGAATATATTGAAATTTTCCTAGTCGTCGAATTGATACATTCGGACATCATTAATTCTATAAGACTAGCACGGGTTATACTCCTTGGTTCGGTCAAACAACTTTTTTCTCACTGGCTGGAGATATTAGGATATTGAGAGTTAAACGTGGATGCTGATATGATAACTAGTTCATTAGAGTAACTCGCTCGCTGTAAAACTTTATATGGTTCTCTACATATATATATATAGATATGTCTGTGAAGTTCTTACTGCAGCACGAATACAAGTTTCCTTCGACTTGAGGTATACAAGTCATCTTTGTCATGGAGACTTATACTTTAACATCTTAAGCAAGCATCTCATTGAGGTGTAGACCCGGAATGGGTTCACTGCTCCTTGCGAGGAGATGTATACCCTATGGCTACTCGTTAGGATTATTACTCAAAGTCTTTGGCCAAAACATCATATGTTAAGAGTACGAGACTCTTGTACACAAGTAAGAGTAATTTGAATCCGCAGAACGAGGAAGTATTACTTAGGCTAGGTGCGACGTAGTCAGCCTAGTGGGGACAAGACACATAGACCATGTCCTGAACTAAGTGGGTATAAGACGAGTGAAAGGAACGAGACACGACTAACTGTAGCTACTGAAGGGTTTAGAATTAATTCTAAGATCAACTATAATTTTCCGACTAATTGGGGGTCATAATATACTACTAGGTGTCACTCATGATCGGTCTATAATTAAGTAGTTAATTATGGACGGCCAAGATAAATCGAGAACCTATTGAGTCACACGCACTAACAAGTCTCTAAAAGACGTAAAACAAGTTAAAGAATAAGATTCTTAGATCAAGAGATAAATGTTCGGTTGGACCATACATAAGACAAATATGGAAATATTTGTCGTAATGGAAGCGCGAATGGGCCACATCTCTTATAATAGAGTTGGACCATATTTGGTTTAATCATGAATTAGTCATGAACCAACTTGGTTTAGTTGTGAACCAAACCAAGGAAAGGCTTGTACTCAAGGAGTTTTCTTGAAGAGCTCGGCGTGGATACGAATAGAGGTGAGGTTCGATAACGTCACTACGATTGATGCCCTTCTCGTTATAGGTCATCCGCAAGGTACACCTAACGTAAATTTATTTTCCGTAAAAATTTAATTATGCGATCATGTTTGGCATATTGTATCATTGTATGTATGTAGTGCGTGTGATGTAATAATTTAGGAATTATTATTGTTTTATTTTTTGCTACGCATGTTTACGAAACGTGTTTTAACACATACCGCATCGAGCATATCCCAACAGTGGTATCAGAGTCTGATCGTGCTTCGACATGATCGTAAAATTGTTTTATAGTTCGTAATTTGTGTTGTAATTAATTTTGAAATTTTTCTAGAATTATTAAGTTTTTCTATTTTTGGAAAGTTTCTTAAATTGTTAGGAAATTCCATTTTTGGAAAAGTTCTGATATAATTTCGAAAAATTAAATTTAAAATATTTTGTTAATTTAGAAATTATCATTTTTGAAATTTTCTAAAATTTTTAAAAGAAAATCTAGATCTGAGATATTCTAAATTAAATTATAAAATTAATCTTTTCTAGAATTTTCGAATTTATTAAAATATTCCTTTTTTGGAAAGTTTCTTAAATTGTTAGGAAATACTAAATTTGGAAAGATTTAAAAATCATAAAAAATCCAGATTTGAGATATTCTAAATTAAATTATAGAATTAATATTTTTTGAAATTTTCAGATTTATTAAAATATTCCATTTTTGAAAAGTTTCTTAAATTGTGAGGAAATACCAAATTTGAAAAGATTTGAAAAATCACAAAAAATCCAGATTTGAATTATTCTATAATAAATTAAGAAATATTAATTATTTATTTTTTAAATGATTAGGAAATTAATTTGAAATTTTGTTTCCAAAATAATTAAAGATTCTTGATTGATAGAAAGATTCTAGATGAGATATGTTAATTAAATTTGGAAATTAGTTTCCTAATTTGATTAGATAAATCTTAATTTATTAAAATCATATTTATAACATATTTTTATTTCCAAAATTCAATTATAACATGTAAATTTATGTCATGAACATACATCATGTAGATGTATTAATTATCATATGATTATATTTTGTCATGCGTGTAATGTGATTAGATTTACCATATGTATGATGTGTAATGTTATGTCATGCATGTGATGTGTCATGTCATCATTTATGTCATACGTGTGACGTGTCATGTCATCATTTATGTCATGCGTGTAATGTCATGTAAATAGAATTTTGTATGATGTAGATGAGGCATAAATCCCTTACTCAATATTAAAACCTAAACCTTCTGTTGGTAAGAACCAGAATTTAAGTTCTTATTTGAGTTGTTGGCCAAAATCAAGCTCAACTTGAAATTAAACATGTTCAAACCATAGAGATGCAATCTCATGATTAACGAGTTGGTTTTAAACTTGAAGCGTTGATTTGTTATGTCAAAGTCATGATCAATGTAAATAGAGGTGAAGTTGGGTGATATGCATTTGATGTATATTTGTTAATGTGCTAACAACCCGATGTTTATGCGAAGATCAATTAGTTGCTAGCATAATGTGATAGTTGCATATAAGTGATATGCAATCGGTAAGTATGTTATCTACCGCTATAACTAAGAATGACTTGTTGGCCAAAGTCAAAGTTATTTTTATCATCAACCCACTTGGAGAAAACCTACCATCTCCCGAATTCAAAATAAAGATATTTGAATTTGATAAATAAGCGGGCTTTTATTTAAATTGTTTACATAAATAAAATCATGTCTCTTATACATTCTCGTTTTTGTATTTCTAGGTTAATCATTTAATTATGACTTCTGTTAATCTACGTTCGATTTTAGACTCGAACAAACTGACTAGGCCGAACTTCTTGGACTGGTTTCGAAATTTGAGAATTATTCTCAAAGCTGAGAAGCTAGCTTATGTCCTTGATTAGTCTCATCCCACCAGTCTTGATGCCGATGCAACTGCGGACCAACTGTTGGCCCTTCAGAAACATAAGGATGATTTTGTACTTGCTAGTTGCATCATACTAGCCATTATGACTCCTGAATTACAGAAACAGCATGAGCATTTAGATGCTTATGATATTGTCTATCATCTTCGTGAGTTATTTGATGAACAAGTTAGATCTGAAAGGTTCAAGGTCTCCAAACTTCTCTTTTGCTTACAGATGCAAGAGGGTTCGTCTGCAGTACAATACGTATTAAAGATGAACGGCTACATAGAGCGTTTAGCATCACTCGATTTTACAATGGATCATGAGTTAAGTATTTACTTAATTCTACATAGTTACCGAAGAATCATTCACAATTTGTGATGAACTATCGGATGAACAATTTGGAATCGACCATTCCCAAGATGATAAATATGCTCAAGACTGTGGAGTCTTCTGTTAAAGGTGAACAGAAAATTGTGATGTTAGTAGACTCCTCCAAGAAAGGTTCTAAGAGGAAGGTAAAACATCAGGCTAAAGGGAAGAGCAAAAAGGCCAAGACAGTAGAACCAGCACAAAAGGGCCCATGCCATCATTGTGGCAAGATGGGACACTAGCGAAGAAACTGCAAGATCTATCTTGAGTCCGTGAAGAAAAATAAGACATCCAATGCCTCATCCTCTTCGGGTATTTTCGTTATTGATTGTTATGTTATTTCCTCAGACACTTGGATATTGGATACTGGATGTGACTCACATATATGTAATGAGATGGGAATGGAGCAAAGGTTGCTACAATCGCTATCAGAACATACTTGTTAAAGCTTCCTAGTGGACTTGTCTTAGAACTAGATAATTGTTATTTTGTTCCAGCATTAATAAAGAACATTATTTCTATTTTTTGTTTAAATAGAAAAAGTTTTCATTTAACTTTTAGTAACAATTGTTGTTATAGAACCTTATATGTCGTTCTTTATGGCACTGGAACTTTATACAATGGCATCTACGTGTTAGATATATCTAGTGATATACTCAATATCGAAAAGAGCAATAAACACACCCGAATAGATAATCAATTAACCTCTTACTCGTGACATTGTCGTTTTGGTTATATAAGCAAGAAACGTATGTCCAAATTGTAAAAGATTGCAGTTCTCGAATTATTTGAATTAGATACATTTGATACATGTGAATCATGTTTAAAAGGCAAGATGACAAAATTACCTTTTTCTAGAAAGGGTGAACGAGTTGATGAGTTACTTGGGCTCGTACATACTGATGTATGTGGACCAATGACAACTCATACATTAAGAGGTTATAGCTACTTCATTACTTTTATTGATGATCACTCTCGTTATGAGTATGTGTATATAATGAAACACAAATCTGAAGCCTTTGAAAAGTTTAGAGAATTCAGAAGTGAAGTAGAGAAACAATTTGGTAAAAATATTAAGATACTTCGATCCGATCGATGTGGTGAATATTTAAGCCAAGAGTTTCTAGATTATCTAAAGGATAATGATATATTGTCTCAATGGACTCCGCCTAATACGCCACAACATGATGGTGTATCGGAAAGGTGTAATCGAACCTTATTAGACATGGTTAGATCAATGATGGATCGTGCAGATCTTCCCAAGACCTTTTGGGGTTATGCACTCATGACAACTATTTACTTGCTAAACAGAGTCCCGATGAAGGCAATCTCATCTACTCCATATGAGGTATGGACTAGTAAGAAACCCCTCATATCTTATTTGAAGATATGGGATGTCCTGCTTATGTGAAGAGGACTATATCAGACAAGTTGGACGCTATATCTGATAAGTGTTTATTTATAGGATACCCTAAGGAAACTAAGGGTTACCAATTATATCACCCCTTGGAACAAAAAAATATTTGTTTCAAGGCATGCTACCTTTCTAGAGAAAGAATTTCTCTAACTTAAGTGGAAGTATAATTGAACTTAATGAAGTTCAAGAGACTCTAATAAACACTAATGAGATGCCTAGTCAAGAATTATAACCAATTATGACACAAGCTCCTCGTATATCAGGTAGGACATGCAATATTCCTGAGAGATATAGATCTCTTGTAAGACAATCGAATAATGTGTTACTTATTAAGGATGAGTAACCTACGGATTACGAAGAGGCTCTGAATAGTTCAGAAAAGGACAAGTAGCTTACAGCCATGAAGTCGAAAATGAATTCAATGTACAAAAACTAAGTTTGGAACTTGGTGGACCCACCTAAAAGCATTACGCCTATAGGGTGCAAATGAGTTTTCAAGAAGAAAACTGACATGGATGGAAATATTATTACCTACAAGGCAAGGTTGGTGGCGAAAGACTATCGCAAGACATTGACTATGACGAAACTTTATCACCCGTGGTCATGCTTAGATCTATTCGGATACTCTATCTATATCAGCTCATCATGATTATAAGATATGGCAGATGGATGTGAAAATAGCTTTCCTTAATAGAAATCTACTCGAGGATGTGTATATGACACAGCCCGAAGGCTTCACATCTGTCAACAAGAATAAAGTATGCAAGCTTCAACAGTCTATTTATGGACTAAAGCAAACATCCAGGAGTTAGAATATTCATTTTGATGAGGCGATCAAACAGTTTGATTTTTCACAAAATCCAGATGAGCCTTGTGTGTATTAAAAGGTTAGTGGGAGTGTAGTTGTATTCCTAATATTATATGTTGATGACATATTGCTTATAGGAAACGATGTGTCAGTTCTACAGTCAGTTAAAGTTTGCTTGTCCAATACGTTCTCCATGAAAGACATGGGAGAAGCAACTTACATCCTCGGAATGAAAATCTATAGAGATAGATCGAAAAGGATGCTTGATCTTTCACAGTCGATATATATGGACAGAGTGCTAAAACAGTTTAGCATGTCTGAATCCAAGAAAGGTTTCATACCTATGAGGTATGGAATTCAACTTTTGAAGTCTATGTGTCCACGCACATAAGACAAGAGGATTTGCATAGATAAGATACCTTATGCGTCCGTAATAGGATCTATCATGTATGTTATATTATGTACAAGACTTGATGTATCATATGCTCTAAGTGTTACGAGTAGATACCAGTCTGGAATGGATCATTGGGTGACTGTCAAAATGATTATTAAATACTTAAGAAGAACTAAGGAACCGAGGTCTCATCAACGATCAAATCATGTGCTTCGTTGTTATCATCTGATCAAAGAGATCATTAGTAGGAAAGAAATACAACTCGAGAAAATTCCCACCGAAAGCAATCTAGCAGATCCTTTGACAAAGTCTCTACCACAAAGCAAGTTTGAGAGTCACGTCTGTGCTTACGGTTTAGGACATTGTGGCTATTGGCTTTAAGCCAAGTGGAAGTGTTAAAATTTGAGGGATGTCCTAAGGCAATGCCTTACATTTTTTTCTATTTATTTGATAAGTATAGATTCACTATTTGAGTGCATATTATATGTTTGATTGTCTTAAACTCATTTACTGAATCTACGCAATATAATTCATAGCATGAGAGAATTTGTAATGGGATCGCAACGGGCGATTATCTCTACATGTGCAATTATGAATATATTGAAATTTCCTTAGTCGTCGAATTGATGCATTCAGATATCATCAATTCTGTAAGACTAGCACGGGTTATACTCCTTGGTTCGGCCAAGCAGCTATTTTCTCACTTGGGATGTCGAGAGTTAAACGTGAATGCTGGTTATGGTAACTAGTTCATTGGAGTGACTCACTGTAAAACTTCATATGGTTCTCTACATATATATATAGATATGTCTATGAAGTTCTTACTAGCACGAGTACAAATTTCCTTCGACTTGAGGTATACAAGTCATCTTGGTCATGGAGACTTATACTTTGACATCTTAAGTAACCATCTCATTGAGATGTGGACCCGGGATGATTGGGTATAAGTTGAAGTGTCCGAAGGTGTTTAGATAGCCCACAAAGGATTCACCGCTCCTTGCGAGGAGACGTATACTCTATGGTCACTCGTTAGGATTATTACTCAAAGTTTTTTGCCAAAGCATTACATGTTAAGAGTGCGAGACTCTTGTACATATGTACGAGTAATTTGAATCCATAGAACGAGGAAGTATTACTTGGGCTAAGTGACGTACTCAGCATAGTGAGAATAAGACACATAGACCATGTCCTAAACCAAGTAGGTATAAGACGAGTGAAAGGAACGAGGCACGACTAACTGTAGCTGCTAAAGGGTTTAGAACTATGATTTTCCGGCTAATTGGGGATTATGATATACTACTAGGTGTCACTCATGATCATTTTATAATTAAGTAGTTAATTATGGACGGCCAAAATAAACTGGGAACTTATTGGGTCACACGTACTAACGAGTCTCTAAAAGATGTAAAACAAGTTAAAGAATAAGATTTTTAGATCAAGAGATAAATGTTTGGTTGGATCATACATAAGACAAATATGGAAATATTTGTCGCAATGGAATCGCGGATGGGCCACATCTCTTATAGAAGAGTTTGACCATATTTAGTTTAATCATGAATTAGTCATGAACCAACTTAGTTTAGTTGTGAACCAAACCAAGGAGTTAATGGGCTAATTTTTGGTTAAGGGATAATGGGCTGGATTTGGGCTTTCTAATCTAACTTAACGAGGGTTAGATATTGATATGGTTGAGAAAAGATTATACACATGAGATCATTAATTGACTTTTAAGGATTTTAAAAAACCACCGCCAACAAGGGAAAGCCTTTCCTCTTGCTACCGTGACCACAAGGAAGAAATCTCTTCCTTGTGTGCTTCTCTTCCTCTTCCTCTTGATCATCTTCTTCACTCGTGGCTAGTAACTTCTAAAAAAGAGACTTGTACTCAAGGAGTTATCTTGAAGAGCTCGGCGTGGATACGAATAGAGGCGAGATTTGATAACGTCGCTACGGTTGATGCCCTTCTCGTTATAGGTCATTCGTAAGATACACCTAACGTAAATTTACTTTCCGTAAAAATTTAATTATGCGATCATGTTTGGCATATTATATCCGTGTATGTGTGTAGTGCGTGTAATGTAATAATTTAGGAATTATTATTGTTTTATTTTCCGTTGCGCATGCTTACGAAACGTGTTTTAGCACACACCGCATCAGGCATATCCAACATTATGAGCAGAAGTCGAGCAAAAGACACAGCTAGCGAAAAGGACGGCACGAGAGAGAGCCGACGGACTCAGCGCATCCGAGGTACGAGGTGATACGAAAGAGTATGCGAACAGACAAGAAGGAGACGTGCGGCGTTTTCAAGAGATGAGAAGCCGGAGCGAAAGTTTGCTCGAGGGCCAGAAAATAAGTTCGGGTGGATCCTATTCCGGATGACCGAAATCACCCAAGCAAGCGGAACCAGAGCAATAGACCCGGACTAATGCGAGCGGAGCCGGAGCGGAAGGCCAGGACAGAAAGTCAACAAAATGTTGACTTTCTAATTCCGAGCGCTCGAACATAGTTCGAGCGCCCGGAGCAAGTTTTTATCCGAAACACGATATGGCGCGTTCCGTTGCGACGAGGATAAAAGTTTATCCCCCAGGCATCTGGTGTTGGAGCAATCCCAATAGTCCGTGAGACCATGTGTTTTGATGTTTGGGCAAAGAGTTTAAGTTAGCTTCACCCTTGTATTTGATATGTGTATTTGAGTTGTGCAGGTTTGCAGGATACACATATGACTTAGGTTGATGGCTTCGGGTCCGGTGAAGAATGAAGCATCTGAGGGACCGTGGACAAGTTAGCAAGGACAAGGGCCGAGGGAAGCGACTTCGAGGCATTCGCGAAGGATGGCATTGGGATGAGCCGCGGGCTTGGGTGCATTCGAGGGACGAGAGCCAAAGGAAGTAGACTTGAAGGCAATAAGGTCAAGGCTGCAAAGAAGTGTCAAGTGAGTCGTAAGGGTGAGGGTCCGAGAGCTGAGAGATTATACTCGGGTACTAGTCGACTGGTGGTTTCATTAGTCAGCTGGTGTAGTCGACTGGGCAGTCGACTAAGAGCAAACAGAATGCTTCAGTTCGCTCGGCTAGTGTGGAGCAGTTGACTGGTATCGAGCCGTTAGGTTGTAACGGTCGAATCTCCACATAAGCAGTCAACTGGCACTTTCACCAGACAATTGGTGAAAGTGCATTGAGCCCAAAGAACATGGTTGGATATTGGTTTTGAAAATGATTTTAAAATGATTTTGGAAAACTTTGGTGAAAACTATCTTTTGATAGTAATCATCATTGAAAAGTTAGACACAAACTAGAAGAAAATACTAAATTTTACAACTTTTCAAGTTTACGTCAATCTTTGAAAATAGAAAATATTTTCATAGAAAACTATTTTTCCTTGATAACGTATACCCTGAGTAATGTCTACACGAATTTTTACGATTTTTAGAATTTTATAGAATTTTTGGGGAGTTTCTGAAGTTCGCTGAAATCAATTTTTAGAAATGTCAGGTATTCAATCAATCACCCGATCGATTGAAGTGCCTCAATCATCGGGCGATCAATTGAGAAGGCAGGTATCGCGAACAGAAGCTTAAAGGATCGATACACCGATCGATCCACACCTATTGAATCGATCAGTGGATCGATTGGGTCAGGTTCAATCGATTCGAACCCGAATTTCAATCGATTGAAGTGCTGATTTCGGCTGGAAAAACCTAATTTCAGCATTTAAGATCATTTTTAGTCGAGGTAACCATTCCTAACCCCTTAAAACCCATTTGTATACATTTAGGGGGAGTTTTCATGATGAAAACGAGGATGGATTAGGTAAAGAAGACTAAGTAGAAGTTTAGATTAAGGTTTGGTTTCATTATTGAATTTTTTAACCTCAAAACTTCTAATTTTAGGTTTCCTAAAGTTTTAGGGATTCCAAGTCATTATTGGTGCAATGACAGAAGTTACAAGCATGTTTTTAGGGGGAGTTACGCTTTAAGGACATGAAAATTAATTTTTCTTAAACTTGAAAGGTGGTTAACCTTCCTACATGTGTATGCTCAAAGTTGAGCATTTGCACACAATGAAGAGTGAATATCTTCATTGTTTAGTTTGTGTATGCTCAAGGATGAGCATTCAATGCAAATAAAGGGTATAGGACATTCATTTGGTTTGTTGGATTGGTTATTGCTCAAGGGTGGGCATTGGATACGACGAAGGGAATGAGACCTTCATTGTGGTGTTGTGAATAACGAGTGAAGTTGTGAACAACGGTGAGTAACTCTTCAGGGGGAGAGTTCTTTTTTTATGTGTCCCAATAGGGGGAGAATGTAGGATTAAGTTAGGCATTCATTACCTAAAGAGGGAGTTTGCCCTCTAGGAAAGGGGGAGAATGAAAAAAACCCTCATTCATACCTTGGCAGAAAAGGAAGTTGAGGCTATGGGATTAGCCTAACTTAAAGGTATTGTCAAACATCAAAAAAGGAGAGATTGTTGATGCAATATTCCCTAGGTCAAGGTTGACCTGGTTGACTACGCTTGAGATGACTCAGTTTGAGTCTTGATGTTTGGGTTTCGATGTTTGACAATACATGGAGACTAACAATACATGGAGACTGCAGGTGCAATCGTTCATTTGGGGTGAATGTTGGTACAATTCTCCTCTGGTCAAGGTTGACCAGTTAGATGTAAAGAAGAGTCAAGTAGGTCAAGACTGACTGGATACTTGACTGGGAAGTCCTGGTGAGTGAAGTCAGGTGAAAGACCTAGTGAGTGAAGCTAGGCAGAAGAAAAATCCTGGTAAGTGAAGCCAGGTGAAAGACCTAGTGAGTGAAGCTAGGCAGTATGAAAATCCTAGTGAGTGAAGGTCCTGGTGAGTGAAGTCAGGCACGTGAAAATCCAGGTGGATCAAGGTTGACCGGACACCTGGTATTGAGAAGTCCAAGTAGGTCAAAGGGTTGACCGAATACTTGGCACGAGGAGAAAAGTTCAAGTGGATCAAAGGGATTAACCGGATACTTGGTGAGGAAGTTCTAGCAGGTTGAAGGTGACCGGATGCTACGCATAATGTCCCAACAGGTCTTGGTTGACCGGATGTTGGTTTTAGGGACGTTGGACGTGATTTGGCAAATCACAAGTGAGTCCAATCGATCAACTGATCGATTGACTCATGCCCAATCGATCGGTTGATCGATTGGGTGAGTTCCGCGACAATTACTTCCTCCCAATCGATCCGTGAATCGATTGGGAAGGAATCGGCGTTGCACAGAACGCCTCCCAATCGATCGGGCAATCGATTGGAGCGCTGGAAAATCGCGAGGGTTAATGAATCGATCGACTAATCGATTCAAGCGAGTTTAAGAGAGCACAGAGGCGCTCTGGATCGATCGACCAATCGATCCAAAGCCTCCCCAATCGATTGAGAGCAATTTAATCGATTGGGATCCGACAGTTAGCGCAGGTTATATCCATTGGCAAGCGTTCTTCTCCGCACGGCTTCATTCCACAGCGCTGCGATTCATCTCCAATCTTCACAGCATCTTCTCCACAACTCACAGCCAGTTCTTGGAGGCTCTTGGAAACAAGTGCTAGTGCACTTCCAAGGGTTCAAGAGGCAACAACACGCAAGAAGAAAGGCAAGCTAGGGTTTCTACCGTGTAAATCTTGTAAGGTTTACTATTGTATCAGCTTGTATTTTGTTCTTCTTGTGTATCTTTGTGTGTGAGTCCTGTACAGGCTTCTCCACCTTCAGTAGTTACCGTAAAGGAGTGTTTTCATAGTGGAAAGTGCGTGTCGTGTGTGGATCCTTGGATTAGTCACCTCTTCTTGAGGTGGATACCAAGTAAATTTTTCGTGTTAGCGTTGTATTTTTGTTTCTTGTATTTTCCGCTGCCTATCATCACCAAGAAGCAAGACGACAAGCGCACGACGAGCTATTCACCCCCCCCCTAGCTACATTTCGACCCTAACAATTGTAAGAGCCTCGTGGTAGTTTTGATGTGATCAACCAAGTAAAGTTAGGTCCTGTTGGTATTTAACCTCTGTGTCTAAATGTGCAAGAACTTAGAAGCACAGGAAGTCGAGTGAAAGACGCAGCTAGCGAGAAGAAGAAGGACGGAATGGGAGAGATCCGATGGGCTCAATGCGTCCGAGGTATGAGGTGCTACGGAAGAGTACACAGACGGACGAGAAGGAGGCGCGCGACATTTCCGAGAAATGAGAAACCGGAGCGGAAGTTTGTTCAAGGGCCAAAAAATAGATTCTAGTGAGCCCTATTCCGGATGGTCGAAATCACCTAAGCAAGCGGAGCCGGAGCAAAAGACTCGGACGAATGCAAGTAGAACCGAAGCGGAAGGTTAGGACGAAAAGTCAACAGAATGTTGGCTTTCCGATTCTGGGAGCTCGGAATCCTTCGGGGTGCCTGGAGTAGGTTTTTATTCGGAACACGATGTGGCACGTTCCATTGCGATGGGGATAAAAGTGTATCCCCCAAGTGTCTGGAACCCTTCCAGGCGCCCCGACCAAGGCTATAAATACAGCTCTAGTCTCAGAAACTAAAACAGAACACTTGTAATCAATTCATTTCTTGTTTAACTTTGTAATTGTATGCTTCAACGTTGTAAGAGGCTACTCCACCCAGAGGAGAATCTTAGTGCACTTTTCAAGGTCTTGGATTAGCAATCACCTGATTGCAAACTAAGTAAATTTGATACCTCTTTTTCTTAATTAGTTTCTTAATTTTTTTATACAAGTGTTAGTTCTATTAAGCTGTAAAGTTCGAGGCAGGTTCGTTTTATTTTACAGGGCAATTCACCCGCCTCTTGTTGGCCGCCAAAGGGTCCTACATTAAGTATTGGTTAACTTTTACCTACTTGACATAATCAACAAACATATTGCTCAAGCATTAAAACAAACTCTTGGTCAATTTGACAATGACCAAATTTTTAGATTATTCATTCAAGCGTGTGTGTGTATATATAAACATGAGTGTTATTCTTATAGTTAACTTTTATCTCTTGATATAAGTATATAAAAATCCTTGGCCCAGGAGGAATATAGCTCTGTATTTATAAGACCAACGGCTAATAGATTCCATTCATATTCAGCAAGAATGCTAAAGGTAAAAGTGCCACACCCCAAACACCAAGGAGTGTGCATGGAAAGTGATGTCTAGAAGAATCTCAGGTTAAGCATGCTGTGTCCACCACATTTTACTGGCATACAAATTTGCACAGGATGGGACATCCATACTTTGATTGATCAACCTATCTTTTTCAAGTAATAGTACCAACTAGAAGATAAAATAATAGGACCTTTTTTTGAAAACTTAATGCCTCTAATCCTATGAGAGTAGGACGTTGATGAAAATTTTCTAAAAAAGTAAAGTGTTCCCATGAGGATGAACACTGATCCTTCTTTAAATACTAGAGGGTATTCTAAACTCAGATTTGTCGCAAGAATTGATGGCAATGACAGTCAAGTGACTTCTGGCCTGCTAATGGTTGTCCAGTGAGGTTTGGCCTCTGAAACATGAGGGTCCAACCTGCCCTTTGATTTCATATACATTAAATTACAGAAGATAAAGCAGAAAATTAGCTTTGGTATGATGCGGTAAGTTTTATGAGTGAAGTTTTATATTTAATTAATCTTTCAGAAAATATTAATCAACAACATATTGACACAGAAAGAACAACCAGCAAAAATACAACACTGAGGTTAGCTAATGATCCTATCAATCATATGAAGAATTAAGAAACCTGAACAAAACTTACCAATGAATTCCTTCCAAATCCAAGTTTTTGCTCTATGTCTTTCATTTCATAGCAGATTACATAGCCAGTCTCTCCTAAGTTCATAGAAGGAACTTTAGATAACTTTGTAAAGCTAAAAAAGAACACGTGTCAAATTTCTTTGATGTTTAACTGAGAATGTACTTTCTTTCCCTAGATCACGAGCTTACCAAGAAAAATATCTCTATATACTGTCCTAGCTCCAAAGAGGAAAATATCAGAGTCTGAACTGAAGCATCCATCCTGACAGCAGAAAAAGTATTTTACAGCAATTCCTAGATTGGTCCAAATATATGAAGACAGTTTTAGCTTACACATAAATATTCCATGTTGAGCGATGCACATTGAGCTTCTGCTTCCTCTAGCCTTGTTCACAATAAGAATATTCATGAAATAAGTAGAAAATTACTTTGCAAAGTGAGCAGCAAGCCTCTCCCTGATTTTGAGGTATCACATTAAGTTCTAGGACCATATTAACAGTCTCAACACCAAGGTATCAAATTTTGAGATATGCCACCCAACACGAATGATAGATCGCATTCTGATCCCCCAAAACTTGTCGGCACAAGGTAAATTACTCTATACCACACGTGCAACATGGTTATTCCCTCAGTTGTTCATGCGTGAGAAGTCATCAAATTTGATCAATTTGGGGGAGGAGAATAGGAGTTAATGTATAATGGAGCCTCAACGCTTAAGAGATAGTGCCATGCTATCAGCAACAACGGACAACAATGTGGAGGGGTCGGGCATCGAAGACAACAACAAATTAGAAGCGATGCGTGAACAAATCAATTAAGAAAATACAAAGAAGACCATGTTGTCATCACAATCATGGTTTTGGAGAGTGGAGACCACAGTCATTGGTGTCACAGTTGGGTGGAATTAAATGTTTGTGTTGCCAATGAGTTGCAATTGTTGTGAATGTTAGTGCAATTGACCTTGGGTCAAAGTTGATCAAACTCGGTTTGGGTTTCAATATTTGATGGTTAAGCGAGACACCAAGCAAAAGGGGAGATTGTTGGTGCAATCAACCTTGGGTTAAGGTTGATGAAGCTTGGTTTGATTAATATGTTTGATGGCTAAGCGATACGTCAAGTCAAGGTTGACCGGATATTTGATAGTGGAGAAGTCCAACTGGATCACGGTTGATCGGAGACTTGACAATTGAAAGTCTAATAGGGAGTTGACATGTGTGGAAATGTCCAAGTAGGTCACGGTTGGCGAAACACTTGACAGTTGGAAGTCCAATAGGGAGATAACATATGTGGAGAAGTCTAAGTGGGTTATGGTTAACCGACACTTAGCAATCGGAAGTCCAACATAGAGTTGACATGGACGGTGAAGTTTTAATAGGTCATGGAGGATCGGATGTTAGGCATGAGAGGAAAAGGCCTAACACCCAATAGTCGATTGATCATACCACAACCCCCTTAATTCCTAAATTCATGATTTAAGATTCAACATTGCAAAGCTATACTAAAACACGTTCTGTTGGGTTTTGGACTGAAAAACACTACTGCAGAAAATAATATTTATAATAGATAATGTTCATGTAGTCAATTGATGTAGTGTTTATGGCTAAATTGATATTGTTCGCATAGTTGACTTACAATGCTATATACATTGTTCACAACAATCGACTGATATTGTTCATATAATCGACTGATACATTGTTTATAGTGCTGAAAATACTATTCACATCGAATTCTCTTATGCCAAGAGACTTCATGTCTCCGGAACTTCCTTGTAAGATTAATACAGGTCAACCTCGACCGTGTCACTAAGGGCAACAACACTTGATATTTAATATATTGGCTTCAAATAGATATCATTATAAAAAATAAAGAGAAACAAGGAAAGAGAATTACCCATCTAAGAAAGGTATCCCAAGTGTTGTTCCAAGGAATTTTGCTTCTTTTATCATACATGAAAATTCTGAACCCTTGTTTCTACATATAGAAATTGATGAAGTTGCATTGGAGTTTGCATCCTCTTGCATGACCTGATGCATCAAATTTCCTACCTTTAATATATAATGAATAGCTAATTCTGCAAGAAAGAAAGAGGATTCTAAGAGAAAGAACCTTATGAAAGCCCAACCGGCTCCTATAAGTGGATAGTTTCATTGAAGGAATTGCTCCATCTAAAAATGCAAATACAGATCAGTAGCAGCACAGCCATGGATGGTTTATTCACATTGTAATGCAGATAGTACTGAAAGTAAAAGAATGTTATTAGTACTGTCTAAATAGAGTGGAGATGAGACATTTAGAATGTGCATTTTGGACAAGGCTATGTTAGCAAACAGTCAAAACATTTGCTCTCACTTCGTCCGATTACTAGCTGTCACAATTGGTATCATTTTAGTTACCCTATCGAGGTTTACTAAACAGCATACAGGCTCAATTGTGGCGCACACACTAAGGCCAATGACTATAACATATAAGCGTGAGAACTAAGGTTTTTAAATGTCGCATATAGATGCATATCAAGGTCATTGGTCACCACGAATAGGCATGAGTCCTAAGGCTTCAATTGCATCATCAGGCACATGCACTGAGGCCAAACGACCATTGTGTACCGGCACGAGCATGGAGGCTTTGATAATCACATCAAGCGTGTGCATCAAAGCCAAACAATCACTTGTATTGGCATGAGCACTAAGGCTTTAGCTATCACGTAAAACACACACCGAGGCTAATGACCACCATGTACAAGCATGCATGCTAAGGCTTCAAGAAACAGGTGAATGATGCCAAGAACTCAACCGTGGATACCGTGGCATAGAGAATTCCGAGTCCACAATCTAGATGCATTAACTTGACATGGAATCCAAGGCACCCATTTTTACACTTACATGATGCGATCTTAATCACAGTAAGAGCTAATTTTGGGGGTATTTAATTTGGATAAATGAATTAATTAATTTCTAGTTGATAAATTTTCATAGTTCAGTTTGCAACTCAATCTCGAAAAATTATTTTAATTTTTTAGTCGATTTTACACTCCGTAATGATCTCCCAAGAATTGACATTGATACATACCAGAGTTAGCATTTGTGCACAGACTAACCCTCTATTATTAGAATAGTTTTGGATATTAATTTTCAATCTGATATACTGGGTATATTATAATTATGCTTGGGCAAGCCGACGACTTATGGGAACATCCACTCACTCTAGTACAAGCTATGTGAACATCTACTACTGAGAACATCTCCTCCCTGGTATATGCTACAGGAACATCTTCAACTAGGAACATCCCCTCACTCCAATGCAAGCTATGGGAACATCCCTTACTCCAATACATGTTACGGGAACATCCTTGATCGGGAACATCCCCTCACTCTAATGCGGGCTGTGGGAACATCCCTTCACTCTAGTACATGATCTGGGAACTTCCCAAACAAGTACATCCCCACAAAGCCAAACCCGTCTACAAGAACATCTCGACTGAAAACATCCTCTCACTCCAGTGCAAACTATAAAAACATCCCTGACTGAGAACACCTCTCACTCCCATATGTGCTATGCGAACATCCCCTCACTCCAGTAGGTGCCATGGGAACATCCCTACAGAGGCGATGCATTATGGGAACATCCTCAACTAGAACATCCCCACAGAGCCAAACCCCTCCAAGACGGGCAATCTATCTCCTCCGATCATTTCTGACAATCGTAGCTGACATAGTGGTGACTGTCAGTAACCGCCACTGGGCACGGCCAGGTGGCAATCGACAAGGCCTGCGGCAGACGGTAGAGCGATGACCAGCATACAAAACTTCGTCATTCGATAGGGCCTGCAGTGGACGGTCCAGCGATGACAAGCATTCAGAGCTCCATCATTCGAGCCATCAGTAGGCCTAAGTAGAAGCTCACATTGACACCTGGAAAGTTGAGTCTTAAAGGATAGGTGGTTGGGAGAATCGGATACGCTTACCTACACATGTGCATACTCTCTCACATTGCCTCAGTTCAAGACTAACTTGAGCGTTGGAGGCATCGCGCCGATCATCGTCGGCGCCCTTTAACTCGTTGACTGGTTCGGTGGGCATAGCAAAAGGCAAAGCAAGTGGGATTTTAGCTCTACAAGTCGGAACCCAAAGGGGGTGCACTAGCCACATCACAATCCATTCAATATACTAGTTCATGATGATCTATCACGAAATAGTCGTTCATATCCCTGATCAACCAATTAGTCATGAAAACCAATTTCTAACAATTTCATGCAAGACCCTAAAGAAAATGAAGTGGCATCTGTGCATTACAATGAGCAGAGTAAGCTGTCTACTGACCCCGGAGAGAGCCAAAAAAGAAAAGGCATAGCAATCAATTATACAGAACCAGGAAAATGTCGGGAATCCAAAGGACCTGCAACTAGAATGAGGCTACAGTTGAGGGCGACTAGGGCTCTAAGGCGATGGAAGAGGTTTTTTAGATAAACCTTCTCCTTAATGCCCGCCGGAGTGCGGCAGGAGTTCTGCAACTGAACAAGCCAGCAGGAAAGATCCACACACAGCTTCTTGTTCCTTCACATCAAAAGTAAAACAATGTTTTTTAAGAAATCCAGCAACGGCAGGTAAGGACACGAGAACGAGAATGGATTGAAGACGGCGGGGAACTAACTCACTGGAGATGATGAAGCGGTAGGATTTTCTTGCACGATTCCAAGATGTCCCACAAGTTCTTCACGCCCATATCGCATCGATTGGGGGAAGAAGAGAAGAAAGCAGATGGATCTGTTCGATGGGGAGGGAAATCTCTGAGTTCAAAAGAGGGGAAAACCCTACACTTTGTGGACGATGCCAGTGTTGTGACAGTTGTCTCACAGCAGGTGCTTTATCATTTTTTTAAAAACATCTTTATTATATTTCTTTTCGCCTTAATTTGTTATAAAATATATTTATTTTTTTGTCAAAATTATTAATCATCAATTTGAAAACATAGCTTAAATTAATTAAGGGGGCACGGATGAATCATGTCAGAGCCTGGAGTCCTAATTGTAATAAATTAATAAATATTTTTTTAATAAATAATTGATCTAAAAATATTAATCTAATAAAATGTTTTTAAAAAAATTATTAATTTATGTTAATAGTCGATAAAAAAATTATAAAATTAATTCATTATAAATATTTTTTATTTAATTTAGTGGCATGATATTCTAAAAAAAAAAAAAACTCCCTGTAAAACTATTTTTGTAACAGAACGTGTTTATAGAAAAATAAATTAAATTGTCCACTTCAATAGTAAGCAATTCCAACAAGGAACATATTCAGGATTGTGATTATGTCCACGACCACTGTTAGGGTGTGTTTAATTCAAATCATCGTATATGATCTTGGTTATGTGATTATCAGGTAATCACATAACCAAGGTTATGGGGAATAAAACATAACCAAATGTTGTTTGGTTCAACCTAGGTAATATAACAAAAATTTGTTTGTTTGAAGGTTTTAATGAATATCCTAGTTTAATATTTTACCGTATTACCCTCAATTACAAAACCAACTATACATAATATTATTATTATTATTTATTTATTTATTTTTAAATTTTTTTTACTTTTTTTTCCTGTATATTTTTTTACTTTTTTATGTGTTTTTTTATTTTTTTAATGTTTTTATATTTTTATATTATTTATATTTTTTATTTTTTTTACATTTTTTAATATTATTTATTTATTTATTTATTTATTTATTTTTAAATTTTTTAAAAATTTTTAAATTTTTAAAAAAAATTTAAATTTTTTATTTTTTTAAAAAAAATTTAAATTTTTTAAAAAAAATTAAAAAAAAATGTTTTTAAATTTTTTTAACATTTTTAAATTTTTTTAATTTTAAATTTTTATTTTAAAATTTATATTTTTAAATTTTTTAAAAAAAAAATATTTTAAAATTTTAACTTTTTTAAAACATTCTTTATTTTTTTTTACATTTTTTAATATTTTTTTATATTTTTTCTCTTTTTTTCATGTTTTTTCTTATCGGAGGGTATTTTTGGTAAAAAAAATTCGTTAACCCCGGAATCAAGAAAAACCTTAGTTTTATGAGGTTTTCCGATTCTGGGCTGCATGACCCTTTTGCTGACGTGTCGGGAATGGAACATTACTTAGGAATCATCGAATACCTAAACCAAACAAGGTTTTTGTTGATAACCTTGAATGGATAACCAAGGTTATCAAGAATAACCCCGAACCAAACGCACCCTTAGAATCGTGCCATTATTCGCATTTAGTATTATTATAATTTATCATATTGTCGTAATCCTCCACTTAAATATATCACGTAACTCTGTCAAGACATGCATATATTAAACAAACTAAATTTACATATCAAATTGTAGAAGATATCATTTAAGATACCAAATCAGTAATTTCTTTCTTGATTCTGTCTGAGCGCTGAGTCGATGGACGCTGGGGGCGTAGCATGCTCCGCTATCTCCGACTGGTGGCGTAGATCTCCGGCGAACCTGCAAAGAAGCCGAGTCGGGAGGGGTTTCCCGGCGACGGCCCTCCGACGCTCAAGTCAGGCAACGAGAGAGGCAGCATAATGTGGCTACAGTAAAGATTTGTGCATACCTTCGTCGACGTCTGGGGGTCCTTATATAGGACCCCGGGGAGGCGTGGGCACGCTTCTTTATGCGTGCACGCTTCCCCAAACATACCTTAACAAGTCTCTGTCAGAAAAGTACCTCTGGCGTCATTCCGCAATCGTCCGAGCATATCCCGGATGTGACGATGGAAGCTTCCGCCGTATGATCCTGTGTACGGCTCGGCCGCCAACTCTGCTGCTTGTCGGCGGCAAGTGTCTTGAGGATGATGTTATCTCCTGTCTCCTTTGTCCTCTTGCGTTCCCTGTCTGTTCCAGGGCCGAGTGGGTCGGCCACTCGGCAGGCGTATCACTTCTGTCGCCGATTGTAGGTATTTGCCCGACCGGGAGGACTCCCGGCCGTATGCTCGGATGAGATTGCTCCTGCCTCTGTTGCCTGGTGCCTCGGCCGAACGGACATCCGCTCGGCCTTGAAACCTTTTTACCTTTGAGCATCGGAAACCCGACCCCCAGTCGGGTTGTCTTCATTCGGTTCGAGGGGTTCACGGCCGGTCGACCTGCATCGCCCGGTCGGTCGGCCCGCTTCGTCCGGTCAACCGTCCCAGGGTTGAATCTCTTGACCTTTGACCTCCACGTGTCGTTGACCTTTCGCCAACGAGGATCCCCCGTCCTTATCACCGGATCACATGCCTCCCCTTCAAGTCTAGTCGAAGGAGGCGCTAAGTCCGACTGACTGGACTCCCGGTCGGCTGGAGTAACACCGCTTTGCCACTCCCGGAAGTATATCTTCGCTTGGCCGATCGGCGAGTTGATGACTATGCCTTGTAGTTCTAGTTTCCATTCGCTGCTAGTTGCACTACTGTTTTGGGGGTGGTCACTGGTCAGAGTCGTCGGGTCTCCTCATAATTCGTGCCAATCCTCATTAAGCTGCCCACGCGCGAGTAATGGTGCTCATTAAATGTCGCCCAATCGCTGATCGCCACTTGGCAAGTCTGTCGTCATCGTACGGTGAGGGCATCAGCTTCGATTGGCCAGGCGTCAGTTCAAATCTGACGGTCCGATGCTAACGTTTGTTTCGATGACCTGGATCGGACGGTTGTGGTGGACTGAGCCCGAGGTTTATGAAGCGCTAACGTAGATTTTCCTTCCATCGTTCCTGCCTTCGTGCTTTTGGTGCTTCCTCTCGTGCCCAGCTTCCCAACGCTCGCTTGTCTCGGCGCTCCGACGAACTTTCGACCTCCTCCTTCACGCTTTGTTCCCAGTAAGCCTTCTCCCATCTCTACTTTCTTCCATTTTCTCCCTTCTGGTGGTCTTTGCATCCGTTCAATATAGTTTCGATCTCCTTCGTCAACCTTGTCATTCTTCTTTCCTCGGTCCTTTCTTCTTGGTACTGTTCCGGCGATGGCTAGCACCTCGCAGCCTTCGGACCCCTCTCCCGACCTATGGTATATGACCATGGTAAGCCGATTTGACAAGACTAACGCCGGACGCTTCCTTAACGAATTCGAACTTCCTCCTGACCATAGACTAGCTTTGGCCACCTCTTCTTATCGGCCCCACAATCCGCCGACCGACACCGTTTGGTTCTTTCGTGACCAATTTGTGGCCGGTCTGCGCTTCCCTCTACATCCCTTTATCCGTGAGGTTTGTAATTATTTCCGCATCTCGCTCGGCCAACTTGTCCCCAACTCTTTTAGGTTGTTGTGCGGCGTAGTAATCCTTTTCAAGCTACACGGCATTCCCTAAGTCCCCAAAATTTTCCATTACTTCTACTATCCCAAACAGTCCAAGTGGGGTACTTTCCTCTTCTAATCACGGATCGGCCTCGTCTTCTTCGATAAGATGCCGACCTCGAACAAGCACTGGAAGGAAAGTTATTTTTACCTTCGCTTTCCCGAACTGTCATCCTTTCGCACCCAATGGCAAACCACTGTGTCGAGCCCGCCGGACCTCGGTAGATACAAGAGCCAGGCGGATTATCTTCATATAGCCAATCTATTAGCCGGCCAGAGGTTCAACATCAACAAGCTACTTCACGAGGGGGTGTTGTACATATTCGGCTTGAGCCCGATCCGAACGAAGCTTCCGAGCAGCATGGGTAAGCACTTTCCTTGTCCTTTTTCCTTTTGGTCTAACTGATTTATTCTTCTTTTATACAGCTGACATCATGTGGCGCGCCAAGGTTGCTGATCGGCTGAAGTTGAAAGCTGCTGAAATGGAAGCGGTGGTGGCCAAGGAGATGGTCGATCGAGGCATCGAGCCGGTCGACTCACATGAGGGCGAAAGCGGAGGAACTCCAACTGAGGCCCGAGAGTCTGCCGCTCAGGTCCCTGCAACTGGTGCGGCCGGGGATGCTATCTCTTCGGTCGGTCAGCAACCTACGTCAGAGGACGCGGAGCGGCCGACAGGCGATTCCCCATTGATAATACGCAAGCGACGCCGGACGGTCATTGCGCATGCAGAGCCGGTGATTGGGCCAATCGACGCCCCCTTAGAGGCAATCAACCCGCTACCCACCGCACATGAGGCCATCTCGTATGATCGGACTCCCTCCCAGCTCGACCAGCCAGCAGCTTCAATTGGGGCGCAACCCGTTAGTTCTTTGCCCCGGGTTCGCCTTCGGCTCCGACGCTCGGACATTATTTCTGCGCCGCTCGGCGAGTCATCCGGCCGAGCCGTCTCTTCCCAATCCGATCCGAGCGGTCGTCGAGTGATCAAGTTCGTCCTCCATCTTCCTACTGAGGAGTTCCTTTTGGCGGCGGATCGGCCCCACTGCTCCCGAGCATCAAGTTATCATCCGAGGGTCGCTTGCCAAGACGTGGGAAGATGCGAGGGCTCGAGTTGCCCTGATGACTCCCGGTCAGCTAGCGGACAGTCATATGCAGCAAGCCACCGGGGTATGTTTCTTAACACGCTATTATGACAACTTCACCAGGTTCCTGACATTATCCCATCCGAACGCAGCAATGGGTGGAGAACATTGCGGTCAGCAATCGTCTAGCCGAACTGGAGGAGGAGTTGAAGAAACTCTAAATTTCTGGAGGGGCGCCGGCTGAGGGGCCCTCGTATGCTACGCTTAGGTCCGAGCTGACCAAGACAGAAAAACTGCTAGCGACCGAGCAGCACAAGTCTTCCGGCCTGGAAACCAGGGTAGCTGGACTCGAAGTCCAAGTCAAGTCCTATGACCACCAGATCACTGTGGCCACCAACAGAAAAAATAGGGTCGTTGCTGATCTGGACGCGATGAAGGTGCAGGTCCGAGCGCTGGAGCAGCGCGTTACAGAATTGACCGACCTGCTATCTGCTGAGCAAGAGAGTCGATCTGCCACTGAAGCTAAACTTCAAGCAGATAAGAAAGATCTCCAAGGAGCTCTCAACGCCTCCCGAGAGGCGCTAAAGGAATACCAGGACGGAGAACCTGACCGCTTCAAGGTGTTGAAACAGAACTACCTTCGATCGGACGCATTTGGTGACAAGTTTAGCGATCGGCTAGTTCTGTCCTTCGAAGAGGCCATCTGGGCGACAACTGTCTACCTGAAGGCCAAGGGCCATCTCCCTGAGGATACCTCTATTCCTCCTCGAGACATGGTCGGCCTGCTGGAAGTTGTTCCGGAGTCCATCTTCGAGCCCCTGGAGCGAGGAGCGTTTATGATTTCCTTGAGTAGTGTTTTTTGTAACCCTTCCGATCGGCTCTAAAGACCCGAATTTTAATGAAGATATGTCGTCTTTTTATTAGCTTACTCTTTTTTTTTTGTCAATACTTGTGTCTTCCGATCGGAGCGCGAACTACTGTCGTTCGCGCCTCCCCCTTTTTCTTCTCGTTAATCGTTTCTCGTCCTGCCTTGCTTTCTAAAGGAATTTTTCACGAAGTATTCTCTGTAACTAGGTCGCTCGCCTGAACACCCCCACTTCTTTAAATGGAATCCCCGCTAGATGTTCACGAAGTACCTTTGGTAACTTGGCCGATCGGCCTCCCGACTCACAGGTCGACCTTTTTATTATCTTTTTCCTGTCGGAGGGTTTATAGTCGCCGGTTCGACTCCAAGGTTTAACGTCGCTGCTCGACGGTCTTCCGGCCGGAGGGTTGATAGTCGCCGGATCGACTCTAAGATTTAACGTCGCTGCTCGACGGTTTTCAAGCCGGGGGGGTTTATAGTCGCCGGTCCGACTCTAAAGTTTAACGTCGCCACTCGACGGTCTTCAAGCCGGTGGGTTTATAGTCGCCGGCCCGACTCTAGAGTTTAACGTCGCCGCTCGACGATCTTCAAGCCGAGGGGTTTATAGTCGTCGGTCCGAATCTAGAGTTTAACGCCGTCGCTCGATGGTCTTCAAGTCAGTGGATTTATAGTCGCCGGTCCGACTCTAGAGTTTAACGTCGCCGCTCGACGGTCTTCAGGCCGGAGGGTTTATAGTCGTCGGTTCGACTCTAAGATTTAACGTCGCTGCTCGACGGTCTTCAGGCCGGAGGGTTTATAGTCACCGGTTCGACTCTAAGATTTAACGTCGCTGCTCGATGGTCTTCAGGCCGGAGGGTTTATAGTCGCCGGTTCGACTCTAAGATTTAACGTCGCTGCTCGACGGTCTTCAAGTAGGAGGGTTTATAGTCGCCGGTTCGACTCTAGGGTTTAATGTCGGAGCTCGACGGTCTTCAAGCCAGGGGTTTATAGTCGCCGGTCCGACTCTAGAGTTTAACGTCGCCGCTCGACGGTCTTCAAGCCGGTGGGTTTATAGTCGCCGGTTCGACTCTAAGATTTAACGTCGCTGCTCGACGATCTTCAATAATGAGCCTATGTCTCGGATAATCTACGCTCGGCCGAACGACACGGGGTCTTCGCCATCGAGCCTATGGTCTGATAATCTACGCCCGACCGAACGACACGGGGTCTTCGCCATCGAGCCTATGGTCTGATAATCTACGCCCGGCCGAACTACACGGGGTCTTCGCCATCGAACATATGTCTTAGATAATATACGCTCGGCCGAACGGCACGGGATCTTCGCCATCGAGCCTATGGCTCGGATAATATACGTCCGACCGAACGGCACGAGATCTTCGCCATCAAGCATATGGCTCGGATAATATACGTCCGGTCGAACGACACAGGGTCTTCGCCATCGAGCATATGGCTCGGATAATATACGCCCGGCCAAATGACACGGGGTCTTCGCCATCGAGCATATGTCTCGGATAATATAAGCCCGGCCGAACAGCACGGGGGCTTGGCTACGACATCATGCAGCTACCCGCTTGGTGCACCATGATCATGCCTTTGCTTTGTTCTTATCGCTTTCATTTCTACAACCAAACGATACATCCACACAGAATATTCATGAAATATATTACATCAGTGCACCTTTCATCCAGCCCGATAGGGCTGGAGGTGGTTTGCGCTCTATGGTCTCTCTAGCCGTCGTCCATCCTCATCCTCCAAGTAGTAGGCTCCCGATCGAAGCTTCTCGACGACTTTGAAGGGTCCTGCCCAGGGAGCCTCCAGCTTGCCTACGTCCCCAACCGGCTTCACTTTCTTCCAAACCAAGTCACCCACCTAGAATGCTCGGGGAATCACGTGGCGGTTGTAGTTCTGCTTCATCCTCTGCCTGTAGGCCATGAGCAGGATGGACGCTTTGGCTCGCTCCTCGTCGATCAAGTCCAATTCTAGCTGCCTCCGTTCGGAATTATCTTCGTCGTAGTTCTGGATGCGGATGGACTCTACGCCGACTTCGACTGGGATGACCGCCTCGCCTCCATACACCAGGTGGAACGGTGTTACTCTCGTTCCCTCCTTAGGGGTCGTGTGGATGGCCCATAGGACTCCCGGCAGCTCGTGCACCCAGCTTCCTCCCATGTGGTCGAGCCGAGCCCTAAGAATTCGGAGTATCTCCCGGTTGGCTAATTCGGCTTGACCATTCCTTTGGGGATACACCACAGACGTGAAGTGCTGCTCAATGCCATATCCCTTGCACCATTTCTCGAGCTGCTTTCCGACGAACTGGCGCCCGTTGTCCGACACGAGCCGACGCGGAATGTCGAACCGACAGATGATGTGTTGCCAGATGAATTTCTTGACCATCTGCTCGGTTATCTTGGCCAATGGCTTAGCCTCCACCCACTTGGAGAAGTAATCGACTGCCACCAATAGGAACTTTCGTTGTCTGGTCGCCATAGGAAAGGGTCCCACGATGTCCATGCCCCACTGGTCGAACGGGCAGGACACTGTGGACGCTTTCATTTCCTCCATCGGCCTATGAGAACAACTATGGTACTTCTGACAAGAAATGCATGTTGCGACGGTCCGAGCGGCGTCCTCATGCAGAGTTGGCCAGAAGTATCCGGCCAGCAGGATCTTTCTAGCCAGAGACCAGCCGCCCGGATGACCTCCGCAAGATCCTTGGTGTACCTCCTGGAGAATGTACTCGGCGTCTTCCGAACTGACACACTTCAGCAGAGGTCGGGAGAATGCCTTTTTGTAAAGTTGATCTCCGATGAGCGTAAACCGGCCGGCTCTCCTCCTTAGTAGCCGAGCTTCGTCCCGATCGGACGGCGTGGCCCCTGAGCGCAGAAACTCCATGATGGTTGTTCTCCAATCGCTCGGGAATGTGAGGCATTCCATCCGGTCTATGTGCGCTACCAAGGATACTTGCTCGATTGGTTGCTGGATGACGACCGGCGATATCGAGCTTGCGAGCTTGGCTAATTCATCTGCCGCCTGGTTCTCCGCTCGGGGTATTTTCTGGACCATCACCTCGGTGAAGCTAGTCTTGAGTTTTTCAAAAGCCTCCGCGTACAACCTGAGTCTTGCATTGTTTATCTCGAAGGCACCCATGAGTTGTTGAGCGGCTAGTTGGGAATCTGAGTGAATCACCACCCGGCCGGCTCCAACATGTCGTGCGGCCTACAGTCCGGCTATGAGGGCTTCGTACTCTGCCTCATTATTTGTTGCCCGATAGTCCAGCCGGACAGACAAATGCATCCGCTCTCCCTGAGGCGAAAGTAGCAGGATCCCAATTCCGCTCCCGAGCCGAGTGGACGATCCGTCCACATATATTTTCCATGTAGCTTCGAGCTCAAACTTTTGTACCTCAGTCACAAAATTTGCTAAGGACTGTGCCTTGATCGCCGAACGGGGTTGATATTGGATGTTGAATTCGCTAAGTTCCGTTGTCCATTTGATGAGCCGTCCGGATGCTTCAGGGTTCAGAAGTACCCTTGCCAACGGGCTGTTCGTCATCACAATAATGGTGTGCGCCAAAAAGTAAGGGTGCAACCTCTGAGCGGCAAGGACCAAGGCAAAAGCCAACTTCTCGAGACCGGTGTAGCGAGACTCAGCATCCTTTAAGATATGACTTAAAAAGTACACTAGTTGTTCTTCGCCGCTCGGCCTTACTAATGCTTAGCCCACAGCATGCTCAGTTGAAGATAAATAAATGCGGAATGGCTCACCTACGGCCGGCTTTCGCCAACACGGGCAAGGAATTCAGGTAAGTCTTCAGTTCCTCGAATGCCCGATCGCACTCCTCGTCCCATTGAAACTTGGTAGCTTTACGAAAAATCTTGAAGAATGGAAGGCTCCGGTCAGCGGTCTTAGAGATAAACCTTGACAGCGCTGTTATCTGACCGGTGAGACGCTGTACCTCTCGAAGATTTCTGGGAGGCGGCATGTCTTGTAATGTCTTTATCTTGCTGGGGTTCGCCTCTATGCCCCGCTCGGTCACAATGTAACCCAGGAAACGCCCACCTTTTGCTCCGAACAGGCACTTCTGAGGATTAAGCTTGACTCCGTATCTTCTTAATGTTTGGAAGATCTCCTCCATATCCGCATAGAGATCGGTCGCCCGGAAGGACTTGATAAGTATGCCGTCCACGTACACTTCCAAGTTGCATCCGATCTGCTCCCTAAATACCTTGTTCATTAGACGCTGGTAGGTGGCTCCCGCATTCTTCAGCCCGAACGACATTACATTGTAGCAGTAGGTGTCGTCCGCCGTGACGAAGCTGACCTTCTCCTGATCTTCTCGGGCGAGCGGCACTTGATGGTAGCCTTGGTATGCATCCAGCATGTATATCAACTCACACCCGGCCGTGGAGTCTATCAGTTGATCGATCCGGGGCAAGGGGTAGAAGTCTTTCGGGCATGCCTTGTTCAAGTCCCGGAAATCGATGCAGAGTCTCCACTTGTTGCCCGGCTTGGAGACCAGAACCACATTTGCAAGCCAACTCGGGAATTGTACTTCCCTTATGTGGCCGGCCTCCAGAAGCTTTTCTACCTTCGCCTGGATTATTACATTCTGCTCCGCGCTGAAGACCCTCTTCATTTGCTTCACCGGCCGAGCGTCCGGCCGGACGTGAAGTTCATGCTGCGCTACGCTTGGCGAGACCCCTGGCAGCTCATGGGTCGACCAAGCGAAGACGTCGCAATTTCGCCGTAGGCATTTGATCAACTTCTCCTTCTGCTTCTCCTCCAGATCGGATGCTATGAAGGTGGTGACCTCCGGTCGGGAAGAGTCAATCTGCACCTCCTCTTTTTCTTCATAAACCAAATAAAGTGGTTTCTCGGTTATAGTATTTACCTCGACTCGCGGCACTTTCCGAGCGGACTTGGATTCGGCTCGGACCATCTCCACATAGCATCTCCGAGTCGCCAGTTGGTCTCCCCGCACCTCCCCTACTTGATCTTTCACTGGGAACTTGATCTTCTGGCAGAAGGTAGAGACGACCGCCCAGAACTCGTTGAGCGCCGGTCGTCCCAAGCTAACGTTATATGCAGAAGGAGCATCAACCACGATGAAGGTGGTGGCCCTTGTCCTTCTGAGCGGCTCCTCGCCCAACGATATAGCTAACCGGACTTGGCCGACCGGCAAGACTTCGTTCCCAGTGAACCCGTAGAGGGGGGTCATCATTGGCAGTAGTTAAACTCGGTCTATTTGTAGTTGGTCGAAGGCCTTCTTGAATATTATATTGACTGAGCTACCTGTGTCAATGAAAATACGGTGAATAGTATAGTTGGCTATTACCGCTCGAATGATCAGGGCGTTATCGTGTAGGACTTCAACTCCTTCGAGGTCCTTAGGCCCGAAGCTAATCTCGGGTCCGCTCGCCCTTTCCTGGCTGCAGCCGACCGCGTGGATCCTCAGCTGCCTTGTGTGCGCCTTTCTGGCTCTATTGGAATCTCTGTCGGTCGAGGCCTCTGGCGATGATGTTGATCTCGCCCCGAGATGCGTTGCCCCTATTTTCATCCTCCCGAGCGGAAGGTCTTGGTCGCTCATGTGACGCCCGATGGTGGACTCCGGGCTACTGACGGTGCTGCTGCTTGGGGGATCTCCTTTCTATCCTTTGAACGGGGCTCCGTTGTCGATGTTGCCGGTCTGGTGAAGGCGATCGGCGATGGTAGCTCCTTGGCGCGGGATGAGCGATGGGGGGGGAGGCTCCGACAGTCGCGGGTGTTGTGAGTAGCCGACTGATGGAGTGAACAAAACATCGGGGTTCATACCTGTTGGTGCGGTTAGCACTAACGGTCTAACCTAGGTTTTGATGAATGACAAATAGGTTAAGTTAGTTTTGGTGTTGTCTGACACTTTGATCGAGTGTGCAGGATAAGTCCAGACAGGTCGACGGGCTGACCGGATGTCTGGCACGAAGTCCAGCTAGGTCGACGGGCTGACCGAATAGTTGACAAGAAGTCCAAGCGGGTCGACGGGCTGACCGGACGCTTGGCAAGAAGTCCAGCTAGGTCGACGGGCTGACCGGATAGCTGGCGAGAAGTCCAGATGGGTCGAAGGGCTGACCGGACGTCTGGCAGGTAAGTGAGGTAAGTCACTAAAGGGGAGTGACTGCGAGGACGCGTTCCCGGGAAGGGAACATTAGGCGTCGATCCGGCTTAGATCCATTTCGGATGTCTAAGTCGAGATCGTGACTAGATTCCGGTCTCGGAAAGACGGAATCTAAGTTATACTATTTGTGCTAACTCATAAATGTGCTAACAATCTATTTTGCAGGATATATATTGCATTGGATTAACTTTGTTTTACAGGAAAAGTGAGTTTTCTGGAACAAGGTGGTCCGAGCGCCCGGAGGGGATCCGGGCGCCCGGAAAGCAAATTATATCCAGGCCAAGTTGTCACCACGTGGAGCATCTCGGTTTGAGCAGCTACGTCACATTCCAGGCACCCGGAAGGAATCCAGGCGCCCGAAGCAACATATAAAAGAAGCCCCAGGCAGGAGCTTCAGAATCATCTTTCAAATCTGAGATTACTCGCTCTGCTGCTCTGCGCTCCAACAACGATCACAAAGCTCCGACGACACGTTCCTGCTCTTTTTAATTCCTTGTCTGTCGGTACAACTTTGGTTTTCTTTTCATTAGCATCTTTTTTGTACTTAAATTGTAATTATCCGAATTGCTAGTGAATTGCCCAACGAAAGTACTCAAGGAGTACGGGCCTTCGAGTAGGAGTCGTCACAGGCTCCGAACGAAGTAAAAAACCCTGTGTCTACTTTACTTTTCCGCTGCACTTATACTCGATATTTTTGAATCGATATTCACCCCCCCCCCCCCTCTATCGAATCTAACGGTCCTACAAGTGGTATCAGAGCAGGTACCGCTCTGATTTGGTGCAACCACTAATCAGACTGGGGGTGAAACCTTTTATTTGGTCTTCACTTTTACACTTTATTCCAAACTGGTTTATTTTTTTTAATATTTTTTTTAATTAAATTGGTGCAACACCAATCTAGATTTTTCTACTTTTCCCGCACTACTAATCCAAGACCAAGTCTTAGGATATTTTGTTTGGCTATTTACTTGTGTACAGGATGCCCCAACAAGAAGGCTTCAGCACAGTACAACCTCCACTCTTCAACGGGGACGATTTTCCGTACTGGAAGAAGCGCATGGAGGTTTACCTCAAAACAGACTTCGACCAGTGGATGAGCATCACGAGACCCTATAAAATTCCAGCGGACAACTCTGGGAATATACTGGATCAACAGATTTGAAGAAAAAAGCGTCAAGAAAATAAAGCGATCAACACTCTCAGTGCGTATTAACAAGAGAAGAACTAAGCAGTCGGTCCACACAAAACGCTAAAGCGTGGGACAAATTGATCGAAGTGCGAGGAAGCGGCCTTAAGGTAACAAAGCGAGACACCTTTTAAACAAAATTTTTAATATAAAAATGCGGGAAGGTGAAACGGCCAGCTCCACGCGAGGATCAAGGACATCCTCAGCGGGCTTCATGCGATAGGCCACCGGATGGAAAATAGAGACTTAATAAGGTGCAGCGTTAAATGCTTTTCCACGTAATAGTTTGTGGGCATCAATCGTAGATGCCTACAAAATCTCTAAAAATCTTTCTAAGTTAAAATTAGACGAGCTCTTCGTGAATTAGAATTACATGAACAAACTAATCTTGAGAGAAAGGTATACCTTTATTTGCAGGTTCAAAAGAAAAGAAAGCTGAATTGGAAGAAGATTGACCAAGACTACGAAGGCGAAGAACACAGTGAACTTGGTAAGAAAATGTTCACCGGGAGAAAGAAGCAAAAAGGATCTTCAAAGATCGGTTCTCCCTCGGAATAAAAGAGCGTGACTTGCTACGGTGCAACAAAAGGACACTACGAGCGAATGCGGCGAAGTTCGACAAACCGAAGTCAACCAAAAGAAGGCCCTTAAAGCAGCGTGGGGCGACTCCTCGGACGAATCGGAGGAAGAAGGCGAAACATCGAGCCACCTCGCGATGGCCGGTGAAGCAGGAAGGCAGTCGGAAGATGAAGGCAGTGCAACCAAACAAGTCACGAGTCCGTACTCGTTTCCGAAGGCCCGAATGAGGTAGATTTTAATTTAAACCAAAAAATTTTTAGAATTATTTCATGTTTAAATAGTAAATTGATTAAACTAGAAAATGAAAACAAATCACTTCTTGAGGAAAATCAAAACCTCAAGGAACAAAAAGAAAATACAAATCCAACTCAAGATCTAACACTTGAGGAGGAGAATTTATCATTAAAAAATGAGATTAACAATTTAAAATAAATGTTAGAAAAATTCACAACAAGATCAAAAAATCTAGACTTAATCCTAAATAATCAAAAAGCATGCTATAATAAAACCGGACTAGGATATAAGTCGAATTCAAATAAAACCTTCAAATCATTAATAACCCAATACAAATCAACCAATCTAGCTTGGGTTCCGAAAGCGTGCTTAACCACGCAAATAGGAATTAATCAATATTATATACCTAAAGAAAAAAATACATTATATAAAATCGAATAAACCAAACCAAAATCCAAAATACAAACCTAAATCAAATTCAAAATTTAAACACTTTAAAAATCAACAAAATTATCATCAAGTTAACCATAAAAGGAATCGACACAAACCTAAATCCAAAATTTAAATTAATGGCCAATAATTCAGGGGGAGGCTCCAGAATAGCTGGCACCTCCAAAACTAATTTACCCGACAGGGTAACATAAAACAAACTAACCCGGCAGGGTAATTAGGATTAGAGACCAAGTTTAACTTGAATCATGGTACTGGTGAAATTTTTGGATGATAGTACGTTAGGGAAACTTGGGCATCGCATGTCTAGAAAGATATGGTTTCGATCTGGTGCATTTGGCCAAGTGGAACTGACCGAAGCTACCCTTAAATGAATCCTAACTAGTTAGACCAATATTTAGTACTAAGCTCCGTGGATAGGACTATTCGGAAAACCTCGAAAGGTTGGTTACTTCTAATGACGTCCATGTGACTCACCAAGCTTAGAAGTTTATCCCAAGATTGCCTATTTGTGGAGACCAAAGCTAAATCTAAATCTAACACAAGTTAAACCAAAACTCCATAATTAAAAATCTAATGTCATCTCACAAAATCATAGGATTCCCTGATTGATAATATAGATCGGGTGAGATGAATAAGGCTTAAATTTTTTTAAAACTTAAAAATTAACTCCAAAACTTTAATTTTAAAACTTAAAAATTAATTTCAAAACTTTAATTTTAAAACTTAAAAATTAATTTCAAAACTTTAATTTTAAACTTAAAAAATTAATTTCAAAATTTTAATTTTTTTTTAAAAAAAATTATTTCAAAACTTTAATTTTAAAAACTTTAATTTTAAAATTAAAAAAAAAAAAAAAAACCAGGGGCGGGCGCCCCTGGTATTCCCCTCCGGGCGCCTGGAGCTCCCTATAAATAGGGGGGCAGCAGGCGCCCCCAACACTTGCCACAAACTCCTTCACTTTTGCCAAAGTTCACTCCGAACCTCAGTGCGAAAGTATTTTAAATCAAAATTTTCTTGCGGTGAAGACGCTGTTGCGATTTAACCGAGGGCGTCAGATCTATATTTGTCGATGGCTCCTCGGTAAATCTTCTTCACCTATCTGAAAATTTATTTGAATTTGTCCTTTAATTCTTTCTTAGAATATTGTTTTATATACAGTAGGAAACGAACAAATGCTGGTGTTGGGCCCTCTAATGCTAGCACTGACCCTAGGTTTCCCACAGAAGAATTAAGGTTTAAGTTTGAGTCAACCATTTATAAAGCCATTAGGACTAAATGTATAGATAGATCGTTCTTTCTAAATTCGTGTGCCTCCGTTATAGAACCATTATAACTTAAGGAACCTAGTGGAATGCACCAGTCCAGTAAACATAAGTCTATGTGCTGAATTCTGCAATAACCTAGTGAAAGTAGACGATCTCACCTATACCACTAGGGCAGCGGGTACTGATATCACGTTTTCCCCTACGACCATCCGAGAGTTTTTAGAGTTACGTCCGTCTGATTGTCCTTTCTTGTGTTATCCTCCCAAGGATCTACCATTCGGAGATCCCTACTCACATATTACTCTCGATACGATTTATTCATATTTTTTTGGGGGAGAGCGAGACCCCACTGTGACCCAGTTTAGGTCAGTAGAACTTCGAGTCCAGGACTACGCTCTTTATAATGTCTTAGTCTGTTGCATTTTACCACTGACTACTCGAGACATCGCCGTGATGCGCTCATTCCATTCATTTTTACTCTATGCTCTGAGTCATAGGTTAGATATTGACATCAGCCTACATATCTTCTCCACCATTATCTACTCGGCTGGATATGTGACTGATGCCATTCTGTCACATTCGACAGCATATATGTCCTCGTTGCACATTGATGTCACTAGAGGAGACATTGCCTATATGACCGAGTTCGATGTTATAGCAGCTAGGAACTTCTCCTTAGCGGGTATCCACGTAGATAGGGATGACGGGACTATGTCTTGGCGGAGGGGGGCACAGCACCAGCCCGATCCAGATGCAGAGGGGGACGAGTTCATGCTTGCACTGTTCCCAGAGGAGGCAGCCCCATCCACCACCACAGTGCACCACGTCACGCTCCCCGCACTCTAGCCGACTGTATGACCGGACTAGAGAGAGCTATGGCGAGTCTCCAGCAGGAGAACTCTGGTTTTCATCGGGACATACGGCGAGAGGTTGCTGAGTTACGAGCTGCCGGGGAGACCCGACACACTGAGCTGATGACGCTTCTCCGATCCTTGGGATCTGGACCACCCCTTCATCATCTCAGTAGCTCTAGTTATGACTGACTTCTATAGCTACACTACCTGTAAAATATTTTGGATCTATCTAGTGATATTTCAGATTTGCATTGATTATGTTCAATCTTGGTAGACTAGGATTTTTCAAAAATATTTTCAAACATGTTTTATCAAATTATAAGTTAAACTTATTTGTTTTCAAAACCTTCCATTTTTAGATTTTAAAAAAATAGTTTTGGCCTTAGACTAGTTTGAATCCTTAGAAAGCATGTACTCATAGGACTAGTTTTTGAGCATCTCACCAACACCTTAGGCTTACCTTGCTTGTGTTTGACAAACATAGAAAGGGGTGAGATGCGTAGGCCAACTGTCTGGACTTAAGATGCTTATTTCAGTGCATCAGCATAAGTCTGGACGTTAAATACAAGTCAGACAGTAATCAGATTAAGATCATCAGTCAAGTCAAACACTGACTGCTTATAATCACCTTAATCTGACTAACCAAGTGAAAGCTACTATCTTCTGATAGTTAGTTAGTACCTAATTGGTTAGACAGCTGTTTATTTTAAGTATCAAGTTCAGGGGGAGAAATTAATTAAAATTTTGTGTGTTTAAAAATGCTTTTGGACATTTATTTTAAAACTAACTTAGTTTTCAACACCAGTTTTCAAAAAGTTAAAATTAACTAAGTGTTTGAAAAACTTGGAAGTTTAATACCACCTAATTTTTAAACCTGATTTAAAAAAAAAAATTGAATATTGCAAATTTAAACTTATTCAGTTAAACTTTCCAAACTTAGCTTTTATCAAATTAGCCTTAACAAAATTATTTTGGCTAAAATTTTACTTGTTTAATTCTTGCTTTGTTTTGAAAAATCAAATTTTAAACTTATACTTTTTAAAATTTAAACTTGACTCCCCCAAGTCAACTTGACTATTTTTTTTTGTTTTAAATTGTGCGCTTATCAGTATCTTTGAATTTTGAATCAGAAAATTAGCTGTTTCTTAAATGTTTACAGTAACTCTACACTATGCTTGTTTATCCTTGCCTATTTTTAATGAATGCCAAAGGGAGAGGGTTAGGTGGTTAAGTTAGCTAAACCAAATTAAAAACACTAAAACTAACTACCATGTACCTGTTTTATTCATTTCACTAACTTAACCAGGTTGTCATTCCATCAAAAAGGGGGAGATTGTTGGTGCGGTTAGCACTAACGGTCTAACCTAGGTTTTGATGAATGACAAATAGGTTAAGTTAGTTTTGGTGTTGTCTGACACTTTGATCGAGTGTGCAGGATAAGTCCAGACAGGTCGACGGGCTGACCGGATGTCTGGCACGAAGTCCAGCTAGGTCGACGGGCTGACCGGACGCTTGGAAGTCGACGGGCTGACCGGATAGCTGGCGAGAAGTCCAGACGGGTCGAAGGGCTGACCGGACGTCTGGCAGGTAAGTGAGGTAAGTCACTAGAGGGGAGTGACTGCGAGGACGCGTTCCCGGGAAGGGAACATTAGGCGTCGATCCGGCTTAGATCCATTTCGGATGTCTAAGTCGAGATGGTGACTAGATTCCGATCTCGGAAAGACGGAATCTAAGTCATACTATTTGTGCTAACTCATAAATGTGCTAACAATCTATTTTGCAGGATATATATTGCCTTGGACTAACTTTGTTTTGCAGGAAAAGTGAGTTTTCTGGAACAAGGTGGTCCGGGTGCCCGGAGGGGATCCGGGCGCCCGGAAAGCAAATTATATCCAGGCCAAATCGTCACCACGTGGAGCATCTCGGTTTGAGCAGCTACGTCACATTCCAGGCGCCCGGAAGGAATCCAGGCGCCCGGAGCAACATATAAAAGAAGCCCCAGGCAGGAGCTTCAGAATCATCTTTCAAATCTGAGAACTCTGAGATTACTCGCTCTGCTGCTCTGCGCTCCAACGACGATCACAAAGCTCCGACGACACGTTCTTGCTCTTTTTAATTCCTTGTCTGTCGGTACAGCTTTGGTTTTCTTTTCATTAGCATCTTTTTTGTACTTAAATTGTAATTATCCGAATTGCTAGTGAATTGCCCAACGAAAGTACTCAAGGAGTACGGGCCTTCGAGTAGGAGTCGTCACAGGCTCCGAACGAAGTAAAAAACCCTGTGTCTACTTTACTTTTTCGCTGCGCTTATACTCGATATTTTCGAATCGATATTCACCCCCCCTCTATCGAATCTAACGGTCCTACAATACCTTCCCCTAGGCTTGGGCCAATCAGCCACGACTTGCTGGACGGCGTGCGATCGAGTGTACTGATGAGGATGGGCGGCTTCGACTCTCGGTCCTCTGGGTGGCTGGTGACTGATGGGCTGCTTCCGCTCAGCGGAAGTTGATTGGTCACTCAGGGCTTCTTTTCTTCTCGTCGCCTGGGCTTCCTCCACATTGATGTATTCGTTGGCTTTATGCAGCATGTGGTCGTAGTCCCGGGGAGGCTTCCGGATGAGCGAGCGGAAGAAGTCACCGTCCACGAGCCCTTGCGTGAACGCGTTCATCATTGTTTCCGAGGTAACCGTTGGAATGTCTATGGGCACCTAGTTGAAGCGCTGGATGTACGCTCGGAGCGGCTCCCTCGCGCCTTGCTTGATGACAAACAGATTGACGCTTGTCTTCTGGTGGCGTCTGCTGCTTGCAAAATGATGGAGGAACGTCATTCGAAATTCCTTAAAACTTGTGATGGATCCGTCCGGCAGTCTCCGAAACCACCGATGCGCCGATCCCGAAAACGTGGTGAGGAACACTCGGCATTTCACACCATCTGTGTATTGATGCAGAGTGGCGGTGTTGTCGAACTTACCCAGGTGGTCGTCTGGGTCGGTTGTCCCGTTGTACTCCCCGCTCGCAGGGGGTACATAATGCCTCGGTAGTGGATCGCGAAGATTGGCCTCTGAGAACTTCCGGTTGATCTGCTAAGGCGACGCATCCGTTCGGGGCGCCTTTCCTTTTCTGACGTCCCGGATGGGTGCTTCGTCCGATGAAGATCCCTTGTCTTGATTAGCTTGCGCTACCTCCGAGGGCGTCTGGAACAGAGCCCGATGAAAAGGTATTGGGGCGGGCGCCGCCCCCATCTGGGTGACGGTCGATCCCTTATTTTGCCTCCATATTGAGAGCTGCTCCTGCCTTTCTTCGGGTGGTGCTCGGCCCCCCGAGGCTGATGTCGCCTGCTGCGCTGCCCGCTCGGCCTGAGCTTTTTGCTGCCGCTCCACGATTTTTGCTGCTCGCGCTTGAACGAGTGCTTCGAGCTCCTCGGGAGAGAGCGTTACCAGAAGTTGACGTCCAGCTTCTTCCATCTTCTTGGCTCGGATTCAGGTGTGTTCCCACAGACGGCGCCAATTTGATCCTGTCCGAGCGCTGAGTCGACAGACGCTGGGGATGTGGCACGCTCCGTTGTCTCCGACTGGTGGCGTAGATCTCCGGCGAATCTGCAAAGAAGCCGAGCCGGGAGGGGTTTCCCGGCGACGGCGCTTCGACGCTCAAGCCAGGCAACGAGAGAGGCAGCATAATGTGGCTACAGTAAAGATTTGCGCATACCTTCGTCGACGTCTGAGGGTCCTTATATAGGACCCCGGGGAGGCGCGGGCACGCTTCTTTATGCGTGCACGCTTCCCCAAACATACCTTAACAAGTCTCTGTCAGAAAAGTACCTCTGGCGCCATTCCGCAATCGTCCGAGCATATCCCGGATGTGACGGTGGAAGCTTCCGCCGTATGATCCTGTGTACAGCTCGACCGCCAACTCTGCTGCTTGTCGACGGCAGGTGTCTCGAGGATGATGTTATCCCCTGTCTCCTTTGTCCTCTTGCGTTCCCTATCTGTTCCAGGGCTGAGCGGATCGGCCGCTCGGCAGACGTATCACTTCTGTCGCCGGTTGTAGGTATTTGCCCGACCGGGAGGACTCCCGGCCGAGCATGAGATTGCTCCTGCCTCTGTTGCCTGGTGCCCCGGCCGAACGGACATCCGCTCGGCCTTGAAACCTTTTTACCTTTGAGCATCGGAAACCCGACCCCCAGTCGGGTTGTCTTCATTCGGTTCGGGGGGTTCACGGCCGGTCGGCCTGCATCGCCCGGCCGATCGGCCCGCTTCGTCCGATCGGGCGTCCCAGGGTTGAATATCTTGACCTTTGACCTCCACATGCCATTAACCTTCCGTCAACGAAGATCCCCGTCCTTATCACCGGATCATTTCTCATTCAATACTACAAACTAAATTTACATATTAAACGACCTTTCAAGTTTCAAGCTAGGTCGACATGGGGACACCGTTTTTGTTTTTGTTTTTTTTTTACAAGTGAACACCATTAACTATAATAAGGAAGAGCTTAGTTGGTCATTTGAATAAATTTCATAAGTACTGATTTATTCTAGTAGTTAAAAAAAAAATTATAGGATCATATTAATTTTTCCTAAAATTAATCTATTCAAAAAATTGGATACATCCTTGAACTTTCAACTCCAAACTCAATTCTTAAATGGATCTATCTCTTGCTACAGGAATCTTCTTAAGACACAGGCACTTCTACTCATGTGATTATTATTCCCCACAAGTAGGCGTCTATTATTATTTTTTTTTTGGTAAAAAATAATTATGCTCATTTAGTCATCCTCAGATTATGTAAAAGAAGATTAATTATATGATTAATTTATAATCACCGTTAAATAATTAAAAGATAATTAAGATGTCTACCTACATGATCTCTCTACTATCTTCATTTTGGAAATTATATATTCATTTTGAAAATTAATATATAATGATGGTCAACAATAATAGATTGGCAAAAAGGCAAACTTCAACATTAATATAACATTAATATAGGCAATTATAATAAATGGCCTAGATCAACAGGTGAAATGAGTGAATGATATCTAATTTCTCAAGGATTATGCTTATGAACTTCTCACAATTGAATCAGAGGTGATTTGATTATGACGTTATATTCTTTGACTGAGGTGCCAGGTTCGAGCATCCCTTATATAAACTCTTATCAATTAAGTGGTACCGTTCACTTAAAAATCCCTTCGGGGGTTTATGATAAGGGATCGTTTCGGCGGTGGTGTCGATCACTATAAAAAGTTTACCCATACAGTTTGTCCCCTCGGGGCGGTACGATGATTAAAACATGGGGTGTTGTCACATGAGGTCTTGGGGTCAAAACTCGACGTGACCGAGCATAACCTATGTCTTGGTCATTTGCACTAATGGCTAGTAGTCACCAATGATTTATTTCCTCCGTGTTGGCCTAAGGATGGATTGACGGGGGCACTGAGGATGTGCAAATTGTCTTTTGTCACATGCTCATGAACTTCTCAAGTTTCTTCTACCATGTCCGTGACATTAGCTCCCATCAGACGTGGCCTATAAATCCGGTTTTATGCCTTGAACTAATTTTTGTTGGAGCCTTTTATTTTTAATATACTAATATATTTATATATATATTTTTTAATAGAATAAAAAATAAGTTATGTATATGATATAATTCTATAAATATTGGGGTCATTATTTTTAATATATTAAATATATATTATTTAAGAGGATGAAAAATAATATGACTCATGTGATTAAAGATTTACATAATTTTGTTCTCTAATAAAATTTTGGATTTTACAACGATCTTATTAATTATGGTTTCAATGGATAGTGTGGAGCTCGTTTTTTAACATTTAAAATTTAATTTTAATTATATATGTAATTTTATAAGATTTAACCTATTTCTTTTCAATGTGACTCTTGTTATGTTTCTCTATTTCTTTTTGGTTGGGATGTTTTATCCTTCTATCAATAAGAAAATGAAATAGAAATTCTTATCTTATGCATGCAATGCAAAATAAGAATACTATTTTTTTTTTTCAATTTCCCCACTTCTCCTTTTCCAACCGCCCTTTCTGTACTTTACTCACTCATTGAGATTGGGAAAGAAAAATTACACCTAATATTATCATGTTGATCCGGTTGATGCTAGCTATTATGCTCCTTACTACATTCAAATGTTGATACATTCATTCGTATTGTGTTGGATCGAAATGAAATATTTTATTATTTGTAAATAATAATGAGTTAGATACTTCTATCCTTTCATTTTCTTGATAGATATTAGGTTGAACTTTATTTAGATATATTTATGATCATAAATTGTTCGATTTCTTCTTTATTTTTATTTTATCATTTCCAACTGTTTTGATTTAGGTGATGAAAAATATAATTTATATTTTCTTTTAATTTATGCCTAAAAAGGCTCATTTAATTTTTTGATAAATGATAATGATTAATTTGATCTTTGCAATCTTTATTATCTAAAGATTACATTGAGTTTTATCTTTTTTATACCTAAGTTATTTATTTTTTGTTTCATGCATAATGATGAGTTAGAGCACAGAGAGCATAATTTTTTTTATTATTGTCCTATTTCATTATTTTTATTTTCTTAATTTTATTTCTTTTTATAAGGATTGTTTTATGTATCTTTTATTTAAATAATTAGAAGTTGTGATCGGATCTATTCATTAAAAAAATTTGATTAAATACATTTCTTATGTACCCATAGATTTGAATCAGATTTCAGATCAATCTATATTGATTGACTGTTTCTATTATGTTGTTGCTAGCAAATACTATTGTTTTTCGTTTTGGATCTTCCAAATAATTCTCACAGTAGATCCGGGCCGTTTTTTTCTGATCCTTCGATAAAAAGATTCATTCTTTTTATAAAAAAGAGGAGGTAGAATCAATAAAGATTTCTTTTTCGATTCATCTATGGAGTTGAATACTTGATTTAAGAATTTTTTTTGATCCAACCTGTAGGAATCAATAGAAAAGATAAATTTCCTATGATACATCAGATCCGGCTCGATTATTGATAGGGTTAATAGATCTGTCATTTCTTGAAAACCTACTTCTATCTATTTTTATTTTTATTTTTACTTTTTTCATTTTTAAGTAATTCTGTGTACATTTATTTTCAACTAAGTAAATTATACATTTATTATCGTCTTGAAATACATAATTATATTTAATAATAATATTTAATATAGCAAAACTTATACTTCTTTAATTAGCCTATCAAAATTTAAATATAAAAATTTAATTAATAATTTTATATTTAAAAGTGAGAAAATTAAATTATGTATATATTTTTTCAAAATTAATATTTTAATTTATTAAAAAATTTAAACCACCATTTTCGATCATAAATTTGAATATTTGTTGGTCCCAAATAAAAAACGAGTGAGAAATTTTTTTTAAAACAACGTAAAGCCTAATTTTATTATTTTTTTTACCTAAAGCCTCAAATAGGTCGAAGCCGATCCTGCCTACAATCCTATATGATTCCAGATGGCCCTTCCATGATCGAACAATTCACATTAACTTAGACAAATATAATTAATGGTCATCAAATGTAGATCTGCTACATTATAATTAACGGTCATCAAGCTGGCATTAATGATTGAAATGTTAAATGATTCCTAATTCTTTGGAGATTGTGGTATAATCTTCATCTCATTGATAAATTTTTATGAGAGTTAGTCTTATTAATTATCCTTGGGATGATGGATATGATCCTACTTAAATTTCCCACCATCTCATTGATAAATTTTTGCACCATTAGCTGTTCAAATCAACTTTAAAATATAATTTTAAAGAATCAAATTAAATTATTATGTCACATTAGCTAGTAGTTTATATATTTTCTTTGTATAATGTTCATCTTACTATTTTTTTTTTTAAATTAAGAATAGGTACCTTTTAATTACTAATTTTGGTAAACAATTTAAGATTTATTAGTAATTTTTTATTATTTTTTATATAGAAAATATGTATTGTTATCACTATAATAAAAATAACTTTTCACAGCTTACTATTAACAGCGCACATTAAAAACACACCGTTAATAGTATTATTAACGACGTGCATATTGATGCGCGTTGTTAATAATATAAACTTGGAGAAGGAAAAAAATTACGTCTAGATACGCACATTAAAAGTATGTCGTTAATACTATAAATATTTAATAACAATAACGACATGCAAAAATAGGCACGCTACGAATACTTTTTTAAATTATCAACGGCATGCAGCATGCTGCGATCAATTTAAAAAAAATTATTATTTACAACCATGATTAAAAGAAATGCGTTTTGACCAACTTCAAATTTTTTATAAAATTATAGTTTAAAAGAAAATTATCTTTAAAAAAATTAAATTAAACAAAAATAAGTAAATAATAAACAAAAATGCATCCAATCTTAAAAGCTGATCTATAAGACTCTACTGTCTGTAATAATTTGAGCTAGAAATTTTAATAAAATTATTATTACTAATAAAATATTAGGGTATATTTTTATTAAGAATTTATTAAAGAAGGTTATGTAAGGTTAATAACAACTCTATGGATCAAAGATTGTGATGGGCTGACTAATGGTTTGGGGCCAAATAAGAAGAGGAAAGAAGGCTTTATAGGCGACGGGACGATGGGAAAGGAGAGGGTGGGCGCGATTTCTGCGAATTTTGGAGGTTGCGAGTTTTGGGCGATTGTCATTCCGGCGAGGGAGCTCGGGAGAGGCAAGAGCGTGCGCGCGATTCCGGCGAAGGAGCTCGAGAGGGGCAAGGCGTACGCGCGATTCCGGCGAAGGAGCTCGAGAGGGGCAAGGCGTGCGCGCGATTCCGGCGAAGGAGCTCAGGATAGGCAAGTATGTAAAGATAAACTTTTCTAGGATTTTTCGAAGATGATTTCTGTTTGTGTGGTCTATTCCCTTCGGCTCTGAGGTGATCATCTCACTGTAAGTTAAGCTTTGAGAGAAATTTTTGAGCAAGTGATTATTCCTTGATAGATTTAGGACTGCGCTTTCTTCGGGGTTTCCAACTGTGGTTCTTGTTAACGTTACTTGTTCTTTTTGGTTTTAAGGTACTCTTTCTGTGGTAAGTTAAGCTCGAGGAATCTTTAGGTAAGATCTTGTTACAGGCGCATGATTTTTAGGCTATAAGGTTTTGATCTTTTAACTATTCTAGATATGTCTCATTGAATGAATTTGGAGTTGTGGATTCGATTTTCTTTTCTCTTTGAAACCATGATGGTGTTGTTGATGTTCTCGGATTCTATCTTGGTATGCCGATTTTTGGGGGATTTTGGTGCTCCCTGTGGTGTCCAGAAGTTTCATCGGTTGACAACAGAGCTTCCATTTTCTTTTGATAGTCTTGTGCTTGTAACTCAATTTCTTTCGGATTTGACGAAGAATTTCGTTGTTTTCTATATCGATTCAAAGATGGAGGTAGATTAGGTGATTTGGGAGTTTTCTATTGGTTTTGGTGTTGTCAAGTTCTTCATCACTATTCGGATTTCTGGACTTCCTGTAGTGTTCACAGATTTAGAATCTAGTTCTAATCCTTATGCTCGTTGAAACTTCTGAATTGGTCAGTGTTGATTCCGGTTGTGGATTGGCAGTATTGCTGAGGTTCAAGATCAAATTCGTGTATTATTTTCCTTTGGTTGGATTGAAGTTGAGTGAATGTTGAATCGTTGTGAGCATGATCCGACTATGACCTCTTAGTTGCTAGTGTTCTTGTTTGGGTTTGCATATTGATTGTTGTTGTACATAACTTGGTTTGTTAGATTATTAATCGAGATCTTGAGGGCAAATTAATATGGTTTCATTATACTGGGCATGCATAACAAGACTCAAGTGCTTCTAAATATGTCTTATACTGTGCTCTAAGTGTCTTTAAACAAGTTAGCTTTAAGTTCATATGGTTTTCTGCATAAGCTAAAAATTTTGATCATGTAATTCGTTGTGCTAAGCTATTGCCACACATGTTGGTTGCTGACTGAAAAGGAGTCTGTACCATTAATGCTTCAAGTAAGGATATCTTAGTCATATAGAGCTTACCGTGTTTAAGCCAATATAGAAACATGATTACCACACTTAAGTATTTGTCAAAATAAAAGTTATTTCTGTACATACCTTGTAGTGCGGAATGGAATGTCCTTCTTTATTTTGGTAGCGCTGGTATTTGTTGTGGTTACTAAAGTTAGACAGGAATTTTAATATAACCAGGAATAGGAAGTTTTAATTAAGCTTGGTTTGATGTATGCTACGTCTAATGGAGTATGATTGAGAACAGATGTAGTTGATAAATGTTCAAGGGTAGAGATTTGTTGAATAATTGTGAATGGAGAAGAGGTGGAAGAGAAGAAGCTCCATTATGAATGGGACTTTAGTTCCACATTGAAAGTTTCAAGGTAAGTTTGTTGGTTTATATTGATTCACATGCATTGAGGATGTGAACAAATGCATGGGAAGATGCTCTCTCTCTCACGTGTGGGTGCGTAGGGGGGGGGGGTGAAATCCAGGGCCCGGATTGCACTGAACCAAGTTGACTCGTGCGCGAGCGCAACCTGCGCACACGAATGCCGGACTGGTCAGGGTAAAATTTGCCCAAGCAGAACAACCAACATTTTACCACATATATCTTTTTGCTGCTTGTGTAATGGAAAAGTGAAAAGCTGGCGTTGAGTTTTGATCATTAATGTTGTCCTTTGATCTTGGTCTTGAGCTCCTATATAAGGAAGTTGCGACCACAGGCAAAAGGTTACGCAGATAACACAGCGAAAGCAAGCAGAAGCTCTCCTCCTCATTCCCCTTCCCTGTCGTGCAACTCCTGCTCGACAGATTGCTCGCAGTAGCATTCGGGTACCACTCAGTTCGCCGTAACCACCGGTGCTTGGTGGAGTTCGCGGTCAGACTATTGTATCCTGAGAAACAGACCACCCAACTAAGCCTCGAAGCACAGCCGGAGGTGGGGGCGAATCTGTTTCAAGGAAACTGCGACTCGTAGGCCTCGGTCATTCTCCCGACCTGCTGCTCCGCTGACCAACCGACTGACCGACCGGCCGACCGACCAGACCGGCCTACCGGCCGACCGACTAGACCGGCCTACCGGTCGACCGACCGATTGACCGACCGACCAGACTGGCCTACCGGTCAACCGACCCGACCGGCCGACCGACCAGACCGGTCTACCGGCCGACCTTCCCGACCCGATCCGACCGGTCGATCGGCCGACCCGACCGACTGACCCGACCGACCCGACCGATCGACCCGACCGACCCGACCGACCGACCAACTGGCCCGACCGGCCGATCCGACCTCATCTCGGTCGATCTGCTTGGCCGATCTACCCTCTGCTCGGTCGATCCGCCCGCTCGGCAACACATACTAGTGGCTCAGCCGATCTTCTTGCTCGGCAATTCTTCGGCTCGGAGTAGAAACCAGCCCTTGCTAGCAACCTGAGATTATCTGCTTAGGTCATCTCTGTTGGAACCCCAAGGTTGTTTTGGTGTGATCAACAAGTTAAGTTAGGTTCTATGTGTTTATAACCTTGTGTCTAAGTGTGCAGGAGCTTAGAAGTACAGGTAGTCGAGCGGAAGACGCAACTAGCGAGAAGGACGGCAGTCCGAGGGACGAGGTGCTGCGGAAGAGTACATCGGCGGACGAGAAGGAAACGTGCGGTAGTTCCGAGGGACGAAAGCCGGAGTGGAAGATTGCTCGAGGAGCAAGAGACGCAGCTAGCGAGAAGGACGACATGCGGTGCGTCCGAGGGACGAAGACTGCGGATGAATACGCCTGCGGACGAGAAGGAAACACGCGGCAATTCGAGGGACGAGAAGCCGGAGGGAAGCCCGCTCAAGAAGACCGGAAGTTGGGTTCGGGTGAGCCCTTTTCAGGATGGCAGAGATCACCCAAGCGAGCGGATCCGGAGGAGAAGAACCGGACCGAGGCGAGACTGAACCAGAGAAGACGTCCTGGACGAAAAAGTCAACACCTATTGACTTTGGGCTCCGGGGCGCCCGGAGCCCTTTGGGGCGCCCGGACCTTGATTTTGACCAGGATCACGATTTACGCGATCTGAACGTTAGGGGATAAAGTTTTATCCCCCCAAGACGCCCAGAACCCTTCCAGACGCCCCGACCAAGGCTATAAATATAGCCTTGGTCTAGAAGCTTTTCATTCAATTCAGAACAACTCATTGTAACAACACTTGTATGCTCTCTCTAGTTTAGCTTCTCTAGTTGTGCGCTTCACTGCTGTAAAAGGCTTCTCCGTCAGAAGGAGATAATAGTACGACATCTTCCTTGGATTAACAACCTCCCCGGTTGTAACCAAGTCAACTCCCTGTGAGCCTTTACTTTCTGTTTTCTGTTTATTTTATTATTCTACAAGTGTTCTGTTGAAAGTTCGAGAAAGGTCTTTGTCTATTTTTTAGGGTTATTCAACCCCCCTTCTAGCCGGCCCAACGGTCTTACAAGTGGTATCAGAGCCAAGGCGCTTCAGGAGGACTAACTACCGAACGAAGCAACGAGATGGCCAGACCAAACATCCACCCGTCGAAATACGAAGGGGACTTCGCTACCTAGAAAAAACTAATGCAGGTATTTTTTGCAACGGATATTGAATTAATTTTAACAATGAAACTTGGCTTTGAAGCTCCAGAGGACAAGGAAATAAATCAATGGACAAAAAGGGAGCAGGCCGACTTCGTGGCGAACGACAAAGCAGAATACCATCCGCTGAGCGTTCTTCCGCCTCAAGAAGTCAACAGGATCGGTAAATATAACTCCGCAAAGGAACTTTGGGAGAAGTTCCTCGAGCTGCATGAAGGTACGTCCGAAGCCAAGCTCGCTAGACGAGATTTGCTTCGCAATCAGCTCATCAGCCTGCGACTTGGGGAAGACGAGACAGTCGCACATCTGCACTCCAGAATAAAAGAAATCATCACCGAACTCACGAATCTCGGAGAAAAGGTAAGTAACCAAGATTCGCTCAGGTACGCGTTAAATTCATTTCCGAGAAATCCAAAATGGGCATTACTAGTAGATGTTTTTTACATTTCGAAGGACTTAGAAAAAAATTTCATTAGAAAATTTTTTTTCAACATTTGAAGTGCATGAGTCAAGATGTGTAAGAATGAAGGAGCCCAAGAACAACGTCGCCCTTAAAGCTTCGAGAGATGAACCTGAGTCGGAATCTTCTCTCGACGACGAGGAAATGGTAATGATGGTAAGAAGATTCAAGAAACTTTGTAAATCTAGATCTACTAATCATCCGCAGGGAAAGAAGAAAAGGACGATCCGCTGCTACCATTGCGACGAAGAAGGGCACGTCAAGGACAACTACCCCAAGCTGAAGAACAAAGACAAGGAGAAGGGTAAGAAGCCTATCCAGAAACGAAAGGCCCTGAAGGCGACGTGGGACAATACGTCGTCTGAATCGGAAGTCGAAGCATTCTCTGGACTCGCACTGATGGCGAGTCATCAAGACGACGACTGCGATTCAAGCTCTTCTGAAATGAGCATCGAGAGCATCGATGAAGGGGGAGATACGTCGGAAGAAAGCAGCAGCTCAGGGGGAGAAACGGATAACGAGATCGACAAGGTAAGTCAGGTACGATCTCTTCCTCCCGATAAAATGTTTAAGTTCGTTAAACTTTTAACAAAAGATTGCTGCAAATTAGAAAGTGAAAATAAAAATTTAAAAGTAATTCTAGCTAAGTCTTGTCCCTTAGAAGAATTAGATAAATTAAAACTAGCAAATGAAAAATTGAAACTTGAAAATGATGATTTGAAAATTAAAGTAGATAACTTGAAAAATTATGCATGTTCATCTAAAACAAATTTTAGAAGATTTAATAATTTAAATTGGTACTTTAAATATCACCCGGGACAAATTAAGAACATTTCAAGGAAATATGTCTCTAAAATTTTTTTGGTTAATCCAGTAGGTTGGAACCTATATTGGGTTCCGAAGTCATGCTTAAATTAATTTTAAAATTAAAATTAGCGCTTTAAGTGAGAAAATTAAACAAAGAATTTCTTTATGAGGCTTTGTCAAGGAAGTGGTTGTTGTTCCAATAACCAAGAAGGTCTAGTGCCTCGCCACGACCTGGAAGCCAAAATATTGAAATAAATGTTTAATTAACTTACTAATAAAGCATTAATGCAAGAATTAATTAATGCTTCAAAAAGGTTATTCAAAATATTTTTTCAATTTAGAAATTTACTTACTTAATTTTTTTTTAAGGTGAGTAAGTCATTTTTTATTCAGAAATTTTTTTCTTAAAAATTCTCAAATGATTAAGTTAGAAAAATTTCTTTCAAAAATAATCTTTACTTAGAATTGTTTTTAACTTAGAATTTCTTTTGAATATTTTTTTCAAATTTATTAAATTTTTAACCCTTAGATTGTTTTTCTTGAAATCCCATTTTTTTTGTGATCAAAGGGGGAGAAGGGAAAGTATAAGTCTAGGGGGAGGTAGATAGATTTAATTTTTTTCTTGTCTATCTTTTTGCCCTTAAATTGCAAACTAAGTTAATTAACTTAATTTTATTTAATGTCTATTTTAACCCTAGCTTAACTTGGGTTGATCACACTAAAAGAAGGGAGATTGTTGGAACCCAAGGTTGTTTTGGTGTGATCAACAAGTTAAGTTAGGTCCTATGTGTTTATAACCTTTTGTCTAAGTGTGCAGGAGCTTAGGAGTACAGGTAGTCGAGCGGAAGACGCAGCTAGCGAGAAGGACGACAGTCCGAGGGATGAGGTGTTGCGGAAGAGTACATCGGCGGACGAGAAGGAAGCGTGCGGTGGTTCCGAGGGACGAAAGCCGGAGCGGAAGATTGCTCGAGGAGCAAGATACGCAGCTAGCGAGAAGGACGACATGCGGTGCGTCCGAGGGACGAAGACTGCGGATGAATACGTCGGCGGATGAGTACGTCGGCGGATGAGAAGGAAACACGCGTCAATTTCGAGGGACGAGAAGCCGGAGGGAAGCCCGCTTGAGAAGACCGGAAGTTGGGTTTGAGTGAACCCTTTTCCGGATGGCAGAGATCACCCAAGCGAGCGGATCCAGAGGAGAAGAATCGGACCGAGGCGGGACTGAAGCAGAGAAGACGTCCCGGACGAAAAAGTCAACACCTGTTGACTTTGGGCTCCGAGGCGCCCGGAGCCCTCCGGGGCGCCCGGAACCCTTTCGGGCGCCCGGACCTTGATTTTGATCAGGATCCCGATTTACGCGATCTGAACGTTGAGGGATAAAGTTTTATCCCCCCAGGGTGCCCGGAACCCTTCCAGGCCCCCCGACCAAGGCTATAAATATGACTTTGGTCCAGAAGCTTTTCATTCAATTCAGACCAACTCATTGTAACAACACTTGTACGCTCTCTCTAGTTTAGCTTCTCTAGTTGTGCGCTTCACTGCTGTAAAAGGCTTCTCCGCCAGAAGGAGATAATAGTACGACATCTTCCTTGGATTAACAACCTCCCCGGTTGTAACCAAGTCAACTCCCTGTGAGCCTTTACTTTCTGTTTTCTATTTGTTATATTATTCTGCAAGTGTTCTGTTGAAAGTTCGAGAAGGGTCTTTGTCTATTTTTTAGGGCTATTCAACCCCCCCTTTAGCCGGCCCAACGGTCTTACAATCTCTACTATAAGTTGAATTTAATTCAGTGCAATTTAAATTCAGCTAATACCCCGTAAAATCTCCAGTAACAGATTGTTTGGTGTCTAACAATCTTGAAACAGATTCGTTTCTGTTGAGATGACCACGGAACAAAATGTTGAGGTGCAACAGACTCAACACGTGCAGACCCCCTCCGCCCCGATTGGAACTGTACCAATCAACCACGGGGAAAAGCCAGAGAAGTTCAGTGGACTGAACTTCAAGAGGTGGCAGCAGAAGATGCTCTTTTACCTGACCACGCTCAACCTGGCTCGGTTCTTGACCGAGGACCCTCCCAAGCAAGCTGAGGATGCTGATGCGCAGACCATCAGTACAGTGGAGGCATGGACTCATTCTGAGTTCCTTTACCAAAACTACATCCTCAACTGCCTTGCCAACTCGTTGTACGCTGTGTATAGCATGAAAAGCACGACTAAGGAGCTGTGGGAGTCCCTGGACAAGAAATACAAGACGGAGGATGCAGGGGCAAAGAAGTTCATCGTGGGTCGATTCCTAGACTACAACATGGTTGACTCCAAGATAGTGATCAACCAAGTCCAGAAGCTTCAGGTGATTTTGCACAAGATCCACTAAGAAGGGATGGTTTTGAGTGAAACCTTCCAGGTGACTGCTATCATTGAGAAGTTGCCTCCCGACTGGAAGGACTTCAAGAACTACCTAAAGCACAAGCGGAAGGAGATGAATGTGGAGGAACTCATTGTTCGACTTCGCATCGAAGAAGACAACAAGAGTTCATAGAGGAAACTGTTCTCTCAGGCTACTATGAAAGCCAACGTGATCGAGCACGGTCAAAGCTCGCAATGGAAGAACCCCAAGTCTTCCAAGATGGGACCCAGAGGGGGCATCAGCAAGAAGAAGTTCTCTGGGAAGTGCTTCAACTGTGATAAAGTGGGTCACAAATCTTCGGAGTGCAGAAAGCCGATGAAGAAGCAAGAGGCCAACCTAAACGAGGGACCAGAAATGGACGACTTCTGCGCTGTGGTCTCTGAGTTGAACCTGATCAGTTCAAACCCATGGCAATGGTGGATCGATACTGGAGCCACCAGACATGTGTGTTGCAACAAAGAGCTGCTCCACAACTTCGAGGAAGTCACTGGAGACAAACTGTTCATGGGGAACTCAACAACCTCGGACATCATGGGCAAGGATCTCACTCTGAATAATGTGCTGTATGTTCCGGAGATTCGAAAGAATCTAGTGTCCGAATCACTTTTGAGCAAGCATGACTTTCGCATTGTTTTTGAGTCGGATAGAGTTGTGTTGTCCAAAAATGGAATGTTTGTAGGAAGAGCCTATGTATCTGATGGGTTGTTTAAGCTCAATGTAATGGCCATTAGGCTCAAGATAAATAAAAATGAAAGCCCTTCCACTTATATGCTTGATTCTTCGTATTTGTGGCATGGTAGACTAAGACATGTTAACTACGATGTGTTGCGTATATTAATAAATATGCAAAGCATACCTACATTCCACTTTGACCCAAGACACAAGTGTGAGATTTGTGTTGAAGAGAAAATGACAAGGTCATCCTTTCAACATATTGAAAGAAGTAATGAACCACTTGACCTAATCCACACTGATGTATGCGACCTAAAAGGTACGCCAACACATAGTGGTAATAAATACTTCATCACTTTTGTAGATGATAACACAAAATACTGTTATGTGTATCCTCTCAAAAGTAAGGATGAAGCTATAGAGAAATTTGCTCTCTATATGAATGAGATTGAAAACCATCTTAATAGAAAGATTAAGGTGGTTCGAAGTGACCGAAGCGGTGAATATGTGTCACCATTCACTGAGTTGTGTGTTGAACATGAGATTAGACACGAAACAACAGCTTCTTATACTCCTCAGCAAAACGGAGTTGCTGAGCGAAAGAATCGAACTCTTAAGGAGATGATGAATGCTCTTCTATTAAGCTCTTGATTGCCAGAGTCCATGTGGGGGGAAACTGTGTTAACAGCTAATTACCTTTTAAATAAGGTGCCCCGAAAGAAAATAGATAAGAGCCCTTATGAGTTGTGGAATGGAAGACAACTGTCCTACAAATATTTATGAATGTGGGGGTATCTTGCAAAGTGTTGGTACCCTGATTCGAAAAGGATTAAGATAGAACCAAAAACTGTTAATTACATATTTATTGGATATGCACATAACAACAGTGCTTATCGATTTTGTGTGTATGAGTCACACATACCGGAGATACACAAGAACTCGATAATTGAATCGAGGAATGCCTCTTTCTTCGAGCATGTGTTTCCGTATAAGACCCGTGAGGATGCTAGCTCTTCAAAACGGGCAACCGAAACACAAGGTGAAGAAGAAGATGATGATGATGAGGAGCCCATGGAGGCTGAGCCTAGACGGAGCAAAAGAGCTCGGGTAGAAAAATCCTATGGATCGGATTTTATCATTTTCATGTTGGAGAGTGAGCCCCTAAGTTACTCAGAAGCTGTAGGCTCTTCTGATGGACCTCACTGGAAAGAGGCAATTGCATCTGAGATAGAATCTATTTTGCAAAATCACACTTGGGAACTTGTGGATCTTCCTCCGGGAAGTAAACCACTAGGTTGTAAGTGGATATTCAAGAAGAAAATGAAATCAGATGGCACAATCGATAAATACAAGGCCAAATTGGTAATTAAAGGATACTGACAACGAGAAGACCTTAATTACTTCGATACATACTCTCCGGTATCGAGAATAACTTCCATTAGAGTATTGTTGGCTATTGCCGCTCTATGGAATCTCGAAATACATCAAATGGATGTAAGGACAACCTTTGTAAACGGGGATTTAGAAGAGGAAATCTACATGGACCAACCTGAGGGGTTTTCTGTGCCAGGACAGAAAAACAAGGTTTGTAGATTGGTGAAGTCATTATATGGCTTGAAACAAGCACCAAAGTAGTGACATGAGAAATTCGATAATGCCATGAAGGAATGTGAATTCAAGATCAATGAATATGATAAATGTGTCTACATGAGAGCCACAGAGAGTGACTATGTCATCTTGTGCTTTTATGTAGATGACATACTTATCATTGGAAGCAATGATAAGATAATCAAATCCACTAAAGTTATGTTGAACTCAAGATTTGACATGAAAGACATGGGTCTAGCTGATGTGATTCTAGGAATCAAGATTCTTAGAACGACAGAAGTGTTGGTCCCTTTGTAGGCCGGCAAGAGGGGAGGGGTGAATTGCCCTACAAATTAAAACACGAACCTTTCTCGGATTTCAACTATATAATGAACACTTGTAATAAATAAATAAAAGAGACTAAGTAAAGAAAAACAGACACTGGAGTTTTACTTGGTTTGCAATCAGGGGATTGCTAATCCAAGGAATGTAAGCGCACTATCTGATTCTCCTCTGGGCGGAGTAGCCTCTTCGCGTTGAGCGTCTGAAGAAAAGTAAAGCACAAGTTGATTACAAGCTCGTCGTTCGATTAATTGATTTATACGGACGAGGCTATATTTATAGCCTTGGTGGCGCCCTGAAGGGTTGCGACAGGGATAAAATTTTATCCCCAACGTTGATCGAGTTTGACTCGATTTGGTCAAAACCTCATTCCGGCGCCGGATGGTTCCGGCGCCCGGAGTCCGGCCGGATGGTTCCGGCGCCGGATGGTTCCGGCGCCGGACCCCAAAAGTCAACTCGGTTGACTTTTTCCGGTCGACGCCGGTTCAGCTCGTCTCGGTCCGGGTCTCTATTCCGGCTCCACTAGCTTGGGTGATCTCGGCCGTCCGAATAGGCTCACCCAACCCATGTTCCCTTCTCCTCGGCGACCTTCCTTCCTTCTCGTCCCTCAAACGCCTGCAGACGTTCTTCTCGCCCACCGTGTACTCTTCCCGACACCTCGTCCTCGGACGCACCGAGCCCGTCGGCTCTCTCCGTGTCCGTCCTTCTCGCTGCGTCTTCCGCTCGACTTCTGTGTTCCTAAGTTCCTGCACACTCACAAAGGTTAAACAAGACCTAACTTAACTTGTTTGATCACATCAAAACACCTCGGGGTTCCAACAATCTCCCCCTTTTTGATGTGAGCAACCCAAGTTAAGCTAGGGAAAAACAGATGCAATAAAAACAATTTATTTGTAATTAAGTCCAAAGATATTTCATAAAAAAAGTTTATATACCTCCCCCTAGACTTAACATTCTTCTCCCCCTTTGATCACATTAAAAATAGGGATTCTTTAAACAAGTCTAAGGTAAAAAAAATTTAAGTGAATTCTCATAAAACTTTTTAAGGCAATTAATTTTAATCTTAAAAATTAATTTTAAGGCAATGTTTCAAAAGAGAATATTTAGAAAAAAATTCTAAGTCAATATTCAGAATATCTTTTATCTAATTTCATAAAAAATTTCTAAGGCAATTTTCAAAGGAAAATGTCTAAGACAATATTCATAGAAAAATTTCTAAGTTAATAAAAAAAATATCTAAGTCAATAATTATCAGAAATTTTCTAAGTAAAAAAATAATTTATTATTATTATTATTATTATTATTATTATTTTAAAATATTTTCTAACACAAATTGAATAACTCTTTTAAGGCATTAGGTAAATTAAATTAATGCTTTTTCAGTTAGTCAATTAAACTTTTCATTTCGATACTTGACTTCCAGGTCGTGGCGAGGCACTAGGCCTTCTTGGTTATTGGAGCAACAACCACTTCCTTAGACAAAGCCTCATAATGAAATTAGTCGTTTAATTTCCTTGCTGAAACTGCTAAGTCTAAATTAAACAAGTTTTTGGAACCCAGTAGAGGTTCCTACCTACAGGGTTAACCAAGTATTTCCTAGGTACATAGATTTTTGATATATTTCTAATTTGACTTTGATGAAATCTATAGTACCAATTTAAACCTCTATAATTTCTAAAAGTAGAAATATTTGAACTTTTATATTTTTTCAATCTTTCTATTTCTTCTTTTAGTTTTTCATTTTCAATTTTCAATTTATCAAAATCCTCTATAAGACATGATTTTGCTAAAATTCTTTTTGTTTCCAAAATTTCATTTTTTAATTTGATATTTTCATTTTCTAATTTATACATGGATTTAGTCATTGCCTTAATGCCAGAATAAAGTTGATCAGGGGGTAAGAGGCATACCTCACTTACCATATCAGACTTGAAGTCTGAATCTCCCCCTGCTCCGAGGTCGCTCCCCTTCATCGATGCTAGGTTCTGAGCTTTGCCTTCGTAACTTGCCATCAGCGCTATCCCAGCATATTCTTGAGCTTCTGATTCGGATGAAGAAGTGTCGTCCCAAGTTGCTTTTAGGTTGTGTTTCTTGGGTGTCTTCATTTTGACCTTCTTGAGTTCTGGGCAGTCTTCCCTTAGGTGTCCCTCCTTCTGACACTGGTAGCACCGCACCTTTCTTCTACCTTTTTGATTCTTTTGATTCTGCATTTTAAATTTATTAGATCTAAAAAACTTTTTAAAGTTTCTTACCATGTATGCTTCTTTGTCGTCTTCGGAGTCTGACTCGGGTTCATCCTTGTTGGTTGCGTTTAGCGCCATAGTCTGGGTTGTGTCCTTTGATGTCTCTGCACATCTAGTTTCGTGTAATTCAAGGGTAGAAAAACATTCCTCTAATGTACTTACCTCCAAATCTTTTGAGATGTAGTAGGCGTCGATGATTGAAGTCCACTCCGGAGTTCGAGGAAATGCGTTGAGCGCGTAGCGTATTGTATCCCGATTTGATACCTTTTCTCCGAGGTTCTCGAGACTAGTAATTAGTTCTTTTACCTTCGCGTGTAGACTGGCTACTTTCTCACCTTTTTCCAGACGGATGTTCATCAGTTTGTTACGGAGGATGTCCCTTCTAGCGAGCTTTGCTTCGGACGTGCCTTCGTGGAGTTCCAAGAACTTCTCCCAAAGTTCTTTAGCAGATACATAGTTTCCGATCCTGTTGACACTCAGCAGGTGATGTTCCGCACGGCTGTTTGCTACCGACTCATTCTGCTCCTTCTTTGTCCAATCGCTCTCTTCTTTTTCTTTTCCATCTTTATCTACTGGAGCTATAAAACCATATTTCATAATAAACCGAATTTCAAAATCTGTTTTTAGGAATACCTCCATACGACGCTTCCAGTCTGCGAAGTTCCCCTCGAATTTTGGTGGGACGATACTTGGTCCGGCCATCTTGTTGCTTCGATCGGCGGTTAGTCCTCCTGAAGCGTCCTTGCTCTGATACCACTTGTTGGTGCCTTTGTAGGCCGGCAAGAGGGGAGGGGTGAATTGCCCTACAAATTAAAACACGAATCTTTCTCGGATTTCAACTATATAATGAGCACTTGTAATAAATAAATAAAAGAGACTAAGTAAAGAAAAACAGACACTGGAGTTTTACTTGGTTTGCAATCAGGGGATTGCTAATCCAAGGAATGTAAGCGCACTATCTGATTCTCCTCTGGGCGGAGTAGCCTCTTACAGCGTTGAACGTACAAGAAGAAAAGTAAAGCACACAGAAGTTGATTACAAGTTCGTCGATTAATTGATTGCTTCGGACCAAGGCTATATTTATAGCCTTGGTGGGCGCTGGAAGGGTTAGGCGCACTGGGGATAAAACTTTATCCTGACGTTCGGATCGAGTTTGACTCGATCGGTCAAACTCTCATTCGGCGCCGGATGGTTCGGCGCCGGACCCCAAAAGTCAACTCGGTTGACTTTTCGTCTGATCGCTCCGCTTCGGTTCAGCTCGTCTCGGTCGGGTTCTCGCTTCGGCTCCACTAGCTTGGGTGATCTCGGCCATCCGGAATAGGGCTCACCCGAACCCATGTTCCGGCCTTCTCCTCGAGCAGCCTTCCTTCCCGGTTTCTCGTCCCTCGAACGCCGCGCACGTTCTTCTCGTCCACCGGTGTACTCTTCCGCGGACACCTCGTCCCTCGGACGCACCGAGCCCGTCGGCTCTCTCCCGTGTCGTCCTTCTCGCTAGCCGCGTCTTCCGCTCGACTTCCTGTGTTCCTAAGTTCCTGCACACTTAGACACAAGGGTTAAACAACGCAGGACCTAATTTAATTTGTTTGATCACATCAAAACACCTCGGGGTTCCAACAAGAAGGACTTGTTCTTAGTCAGCCCCATTACGTAGACAAGATTCTTGAGAAATTCACCAAGGGTGATACTGCGTTGGCACGAACGCCGATAGATACGAGTCAACATCTATCGAAAAATCGAGGTGAAAGTATCTTGTAGATAGAGTACTCTCGAGTGATTGGAAGTCTGATATACTTGATGAGTTGTACTCGACCAGACTTGGCCTACACAGTAAGCAAACTGAGTAGATACACGAGTAATCTCGGTGTTGAGCACTGGAAAGTGATAACAAGAGTACTGAGGTACTTAAGGTATACTCGTGAATATGGACTGCACTACATGAGATATCCTGCTGTGATCGAAGGATACAGTGATGCAAGTTAGATATCTGACATAAAAGACTCTAAGTCTACGAGTGGATATGTCTTCACTCTAGCAGGTGCAGCCATTTCCTGGAAATATTCTAAGCAAATCGTAATAACCAGATCCACGATGGAATCTAAGTTTGTACCTCTTGACAAGTGCGGTGAAGAAGCTGAATTACTACGACAATTCTTAGAAGATATTCCTCGATAGCTGAAACCTATGCCGACGATTTGCATACATTGTGATAGTCAATCAGCAATCGGTCAAGCACAGAGCCATCTGTATAATGGTAAGTCTAGACATATACGTCATAGACATAATACCATTAGACAACTACTCTCAACTGGAGTTATCACTGTTGACTATGTGAAGTCAAAGGATAACCTAGCGGATTCGCTAATCAAGGGGTTAAATCGAGAGTTAGTTGCAAGCTCATCAAGAGGAATGAGCTTGATGTCGTTGTCAGCGATCAGTGCAGAGGACACCTAACCTATGCTGACTGGAGATTCCAAGAACGAGGTTCAAAGGGACAACTAATCTGCACTGACTAGACACACTGTGAGGGGTAGCCCAATGAAACAGTGACTAGAGTAGGATAAGCCGATGGACTTTTAATGATAAAAAAGAGTAGATGGTAACTCTTGAGGGATCACCTATGTGAGAAATAAGTGGGGCCGCTTCGAAGAGAATTGGATGCACAATTCTTAGAGCTTCTCACAGAACCAGGCGCGTTCATGGCCAAGAACGAACACACTCATGAGAACTGAGTTGTATCAAGGAGAGTCTTGGGTGAGATTTGTCACTGCTTACACAGACGACAGTATAGTTCAAGGACATCGTGTCTACTATCAGCCAGTAAGCAACCAGATCTTCACAAGGGATGGTTCAAAGGGTAAAACCTACTTATCCTATACTTGACTCAACTGCTGAATGTTATCACATATCCTATCTCCATTCATGTGGGGGATTGTTGAATAAGTGTGAATGGAGAAGAGGTGGAAGAGAAGAAGCTCCATTGTGAATAGGACTTTAGTCCCACATTGGAAGTTTCAAAGCAAGTTTGTTGGTTTATATTGATTCACATGCATTGAGGATGTGAATAAATGCATGGGGAGATGCTCTCTCTCACGCGTGGGTGCGCAGGGGGGGTGCAAATCCAGGGCTCGGATTGCACTGAACCAAGTTGACTCGTGCGCGAGCGCGACCTGCGCACATGAATGCCGGACTGGTCGGGCAAATTTGCCCAAGCGGAACAACCAACATTTTGCCACATATATCTTTTTGCTGCTTGTGTAACGGATGCATTAAAGAAAGATTAATGCATAATCAAAACGACCAAGTGAAAAACTAGCATTGAGTAATGATCATTAATTGATCATTAATGTTGTCCTTTGGTCTTGAGCTCCTATATAAGGAGGTTGCGACCACAGGCAAAAGGTTACGCAGATAACACAGCGAAAGCAAGCAGAAGCTCTCCTCCTCATTCCCCTTCCCTGTCGTGCAACTCCTGCTCAGCAGATTGCCCGCGGTAGCATTTGAGTACCACTCAGTTCGCCGTGAGCACCGGTGCTTGGTGGAGTTCACGATCAGACCGTTGTATCTTGGGAAACAGCCCACCCAACTAAGCCTCGAAGCACAGCCGGAGGTGGGGGTGAATCTGTTTCAAGGAAATTGCGACTCGCAGGCCTCGGTCATTCTCCCGACCTGTTGCTCTGACGACCCGACCTACTGCTCCGCCGACCGACCGGCCGACCGACCGACCGACCAATTGACCGACCGACCGATCGATCGACCTGACCGGCCGACCGACCGACTGACTCGACCGGACGACCGACCGACCGACCCGACCGGCTGACCTGACCTGCTGACCCGACCGACTGACCGACCGACTCGACCGACCGACCGACCCGACCGACCGACCGACCGAGCGACCCGACCGGCTGACCCGACCGGCTGACCCGACCGGCTGACCCGACCGACCGACCGACCTGACCGGCCCGACCGACCAATCCGACCTCATGTAGGCCGATCTGCTTGGCCGATCTTCCCTCTGCTCGGTCGATCCGCCCGCTCGTCAACACAGACTAGTGGCTCAGCCGATCTTCTTGCTCGGCAATTCTTCGACTCAGAGCAGAAACTAGCCCCTGCTGGCAGCCTGAGATTATCCGCTCAGGTCATCTCTATTGTAAGTTGAATTTAATTCAGTGCAATTTAAATTCATCTAATATCCCGTAAAATCTCTGTCAACAGATTGTTTGGTGTCTAACAAGATTTTCCTCCATGTTTGGAAATTTATGTATTTTCGTTTAAATTTGGAGTAACATCATCGAAAGTTGGAGCTTCTGTGCAACAAAATGGAATGGTTCAACAACTTCAAACTATCATACAATGTTCAACAACAAATGCAAGAAATGAGACAACAAAATCAACTAGAAATATAAGAAATGAGGTCTATGTTTTTACAAAGTATGAGACAACAAAATCATTCGGAACAGGTTAGTAAGTAAACAACATATATAAAGTAAGTTTGATATGTACACTTAAATGCTTTTGAATTATCATGATGACATTGTTTGACACTATTTGGTTGTAAAATTAGATTACTAGTGGTGACATTTGTAGTGGTATTGGGAATGATTTTGGTAGCAATAGTGATATCAATATTGGTGCAAAAAAAAGTGATGGTTTTGGCCATGTTTTCCAGGTAATTATCATAAATTATGTAATTCTAAATCACAAAATTGCTACAAAAATATACATGATTGAATTAATAACTTTGTATTCTTAGACAATTAATTGAAAAATATTGGGAGCAAAAACAAGATCTACACATGATATTCATTGACTTAGAAAAGACATATGATAGAGTCCAAAGAGAAATTATATGGAGAATTTTAGAAAAGAGAGGTGTTAGCGTAACATATATTGAACTAATTAAGGATATGTATGAGGATGTAACGACCAGAGTAAAGACTTCAAGTGCAGTAACTGAAGCATTTCCAATAAAGATAGGGTTACATCAAGGATCAGCTCTAAGTCCCTATCTTTTTACATTAATTATGGATGAACTCACTGCACACATTCAAGACACAGTACCGTGGTGCATGTTGTTTGTAGATGATATTATTTTGGTAGATGAGACACGTGAAGGAGTAAATGCTAAGCTAGAATCTTGGAGGGAAACACTAAAAGGGAAAGGTTTTAAGCTTAGTAGATTAAAGACGGAATATATGGAATTTAAGTTTAGCAATATTAGAAGTAATGAAACAATTGTTAAGATAGGAGAGGACGAGTTGTCTGGAACCGAGAGATTTAAATATTTAGGATCATTTTTACAAAATGATGGAGGGATTGAGAGAGATGTCTTACATAGAATACAAGCAGGATGAGTGAAATGGAGGGGAGCGTCGAGTGTTTTATATGACCGTAAAGTACCTCTTAAACTTAAAGGTAAGTTCTATAAAATCGTAGTTAGACCTGCTATTTTATATGGAGCTGAATGTTGGACTATGACTCGAGCACATGAGCAGAAGATGAGAGTTGCAGAGATGAGGATGTTAAGGTGGATGTGTGGACATACGAGGATGGACAAAATAAGAAATGAGAGCATTAGAAAGAAAGTAGGAGTTGCATCTATTGAAGAAAAATTCAGAGAGACACGTTTAAGATGGTATGGATATGTACTTAGACGACCAATAAATGCTCCAGTTAGACGATGTGAAACTATGATAAACATGCATATAAAACGAGGAAGAGAAAGACCAAAAAAGACTTGGTTAGCAACAATAAAACAAGATAAAATTTATTTAAATATAGATGATGATATAATAGGAGATAGAGCTCAATGGCGTAAAAGGATTCATACAGCCGACCCCACCTAGTGGGAAAAAGCTTGGTTGTTGTTGTTGTATTATTTATTTATAGTCAAATTTGAGAAATGTGAATCATGGAGATATCTGTGCTAATACCAAATGTAAGCTGCTTCATTAGTCTACCGATGAATTTGTTGTTGCAGAAGGTCGAATTTCATCCACAGATCCAAACACAAAAGTGCATTACGTTATTCTTGGTGGATCATGTTGGAAAGTTTGGGTTGATAAGGTTTTGGTGGAAAAGGTGGACCTAATTCAACCAAATGATGAAATGCAGTTTCTCGATGATGCAATAGGAAGTACGATCGCATGGTTATCTAAATTTATAGTATTTTGTGATTGATACATATTATACTAATTTGTTTGGATTGTAAGTTGAATTGTTGTTATGTAATTGCTAGTTTGTTAGAGATTTCATATATTGTTTTAGATCTTTTGAATTTGTGTGGTATAATGAAAACTATGACTTTTATTAATTTTGTATGAATTTGATTTGCACTAAATTTGTTGAAAAATTTTAATTTATTATTTTCGTCAAATTATATTTTTTTAATATAGTTAAGACCATCAACAACATACATTTGCGCGCTGCGGATAGTTAAGACCATCACTATACTTTAGTTCTATATTTTAATATTGACAACATCGTGAGTAGAGAAGTTTTATAAATATCTTGATAGACAATGTTAGAAAGTATATATTTTTTAGTCTTTTGCTAAAATCAAGTATAGTATCAATTTAATATTTAATATAAAAAATTAAATTAATTTTTTACAAAAGAGGGTCCATTGTAATAATTTACTATTGAGGTTTCGAGCATTGCCCTTATATTTTACTATTGCATGAGATACTAATTTATATGTATTCGTGGATTATATTAGGGCATATAATGGGCGCGATGAGTAATTTTAATTATGTATGATAAACAATAAAATATAAATCTATGTATTTGATGATTTAAGCAATCACATTATGTGAATTTGTATAAATGACCATCCAAAATTTCTTAAGTCTTATCATTTTTTATTAATCATTAATGTTAAAAATTAAGGATAAAATGATACCGTTAGGAAAACTAGTGTTATTTTGAAGATTTCAGAATTTTGAAAGGTGTTTGTCAAAAGAGATAAACTGTAGGGATTGAAGTAAAATAAATGAAATGTCAGTGGTCAAAATGATATTTTCACCCTGCTATTTGACTGGTAGATGGGAAGTCCTTCCCCTTCTCTAACAATGGCGTCCTTTAACGCCTCACACTTCTTCCTCCTGATGTATTCTTGGCGCCATGGAAGAGCAAGGCCCGGATGAGAACCCTAATCTGCTTCCGCATGGACAGCCTACGACTCACACCGTTCTCCTTGCCGAGCTCGTGTCGCTTCGGAACTCCTACCGCGACCTCGACTCCAGATTCGAAGCAGCGGAGGAGTCCAAGTCCGATCTACAAGAGAAAAACCTTCGACTCTCCCTCGCTCTCGAGGAAGCGTCGGAGGAGCGTGATTCTCTCCGGATAAAGCTCATCGAGGCGGAAGTGTCGACCCGAGAAGAAGACGAATCGATTTGGTTAGAAAATTTGCAACTTTCTCATGAAATCGAGATTTTCAAGGGAAAGTTCAATGAGATGATTAGAGTAAGGAATAGACAAGATGCGGTGATGTGCGAGATCCTTGATTCAATCAGGTATGCGAGAGATTGCTTCAGTGATATTGGTGGGAGGATTTGTGCTGAAATTTTGGGGGAAATTGAGGGAAAATCCAATCTTGACGACGCACTGGAGCTTCACTTGATGGAGTCTAAATCAATTTGTAAGCTGGGAGCTGCTGTAGGATCGAGGTTTGTGGAATATGATGACCTGAGGAAGAAGGAGAAGAAGGAACTGGAGAACCGAATTGTGAGCTTAACTGAGGAAAACAGGGACATTAGTAGCTTGCTAAGAGCAGCTCTTGTGGAGAAGGAGGCGCTTGAGAAGACCCTTAACAAGCAGAAGGATAGCGGAGAGCAAAAAATGGGTGCAATTATGCAGATAGCTGGGAGGGGGCTGCAGAAGGTTGGTTTTGGTTTTGTAATGGGGGTCATTGCCGGCGAGTCACATTCTGATCAGTTGAGCAGTGCTAGTGCTAACTCTGATAGCAGCGAATGCGACGAGGAGGTTGTCAGTCTGGTAATGAAATCACCTTTAGTTCCTGTTATGCTTGATTTTGTGCAAACAAGCATCGGCAAGAATGTTCCTATGTTTGACAAGGACAAGAAAGAAAGCAAACTGTTTACAAACTAGAACTAAAATTATGGTGGTGAATAACTGTACGTTTTACTGAGGTTTTTACTAGCTTTTGGATGTTTTTATGATCAGGCTTCAACTGTTGACAGTATAATGAAAAGATTGCGCCACGAGGTAACTGAGTTGAGGCAAGCCTTGGAAGAGTACAGGTACTTCATGTCATGTTTTCTTTTGTGATGCTAAAATTACTCAAATTGGAATTGTTCAGCATTGAGGCTAAAATTACTCGTATTGAAGCGTTCATTCCATCTTCAAAAAACATATTAGATATTAAGTCCATTTCAGTAGGAATTAATGAAGCTCTGATTAAGCAGGCTTCTGATCCTAATTTGTAGTGAGTATCCTCTTTATGTACCTTTCACCAGGTCAGAGAATGAGCATTTGCTGTCACTCGTTAACAAACAGGCCGAGAAGATTGTAGAGGAAGAGCACCACATTAAAGATCTGGAAGAACAGGAAAAAATGATAACAAAAAATGTAATGTTGTACTTGTACAGTTCTACTACAAAGCAAGTTACTGACATATTCTCTTTTTAAACCTCAAAGGTAGAAGAGCTCACAGCAGAGATAAAGGAGGCAGGAGAAGAGACTGCGAGATGGAGGGAGGCATGTGAATTGGAAGTTGAAGCTGGAAAAGCTGTGATTTTAGATCTTGAGAAGGAGGTAATCATATGGATGGCTTGTTTTGCTTTGTCATTTGCTTTATTGTTGTCATGTGAATTGCATGCAACACAGCCTTGCAAAAGAAATGAGTTTTTACTGTTATCTAGGTGGCTTTACTGAAAGAGGAGCTGAAGAGAACAAAGTTAGCCCTGGATGCTGCAAATAACAAGCTGCACTTGAAAGAGAAGCTTGCTAAGACGGCGATGGCTGCTCAAGCTGCCGCAGAAGCAACGTTGCAGCTGGCAGACAAAAGGTCGGCTGGGTTTCGAGAGCGAATTGAGGAGCTGACGAGGCAGCTAGAAGAAGAATCCGAGCACAGCGCCAGAAGAGAGAAGAGTGTAGGCAGGAGAAGGGTGAGATATGTTTGCTGGCCATGGCAAGCCTTCATATTCTCACCAACTGGTGGAGCTGTTTCACAGAGAAGAGAAAGGAGAAGGATCATTTTGCCAGAAATGGAGTCTATCTTGCGTTTCAACTAGCAGAATTTGTTTGAGCCATGTTTCTGGTTAGTAATTCTGCCTTACAACTTGTTCTTTATCATTCATGCTTCCCATGATAAACTAGGATGTTGTGATCATCATGTAAATATTGGGCATTGGCTGGCTCTAATGTGCACATGAACAACTCTGTTAAATATCATAGTGTGGCCTTGAATTACAAAAGACTGAAATTTGATACATTCATGTCAATTGAGCAAGACTTTAAGATTTTGTTCCACCAACATGAATCATAGTTATGCATGGATGTGACTTGACAAAATTAGTTCATCCCTTCAAATGGATAGATTAGTTTGATGCGGAAATCAGCTTAATTCCACAAGGAGAAAGTTGTGTTTTCTTGTTGAAACAAAGGTGTAGTTTACAATTAGCAAGCTTCTTATCATGCTGTCTAAAGGCATCCAGCTATTGCTGAATGAATATAGGAGAAGACATTGTTTACATTCACTAATATCCTAAGATTGTAGATAGCCATATCTCATAAGGCCTCCATCTACGGTCATTCTAAGTTTGAGCTTTGAAATGTGGCCTCTCACCTCTATTTAGGTTGGATGCAAGTTTTGAACGGCTAAAGATGTCATGTTGGCCCATGGTTCTTTAACTCAGTTCTTGAGCCTCTAAGTAGGTGTTTCTGTACTAGTTCTTTCAAATCATGACAGATCTATTTTAGGGGGAAAGGATGAATTCTTATCCTTCTCTTATCTCTTTGATTAAAGATAGGAGTTGCAAAATAAAATAGGATTTCAGTGGTCATTAAATTGGACAAATGGGACTAGCGTGAAGGTTTTGAAGGGGAAGCCTCTTCAGGCATACAAATCTGAAAAGGTAGTTTTTTTATTCACATATAAAATTTAAAGTAGATTTATTTTTAAATTTTACTATAGATGCCATTAAAATATTACTGAGTTATATTAGAAATACTTATATGGTAGTTTAAATTTAAGTGCTAAAAAAAAGTAAATAATGTTCATTTAAGATAACTTTTCTTTCCATGATTGATGAACCCCATCATGACCATCTTTCCCAAGTTTCATGTAATAAAGTTGTCTTCGTGTCATAATTTCAAAGCATTGACGTATATATTGAAAAGGTTACACATTTAAAGAAAATAAAATATTTTTATTTTCAATATTTCATTTGGAACCTTATTAACAAGACATAATATCGTGTCAATACCAAAGTATCTCTTACAACGTTATGCCATATTTAAATAAGATATCAAAGTTATATTAATTAATTAATTCATAAATAAATAAATTACTTTGAAAAATAGTTCAAGCTTTTTCCATACACAAACAATTACAACTATACATATATTTTATATTTTTTTCTCACAATAAATCAATTTAGTAAAAAAAATCATGAATGTATCTATATCTAAACAAATATTACTTGCTATACTAATGATATTTTTGTAATTATTTACAAAACTTTTTCCAAGAACGATGCATGCGTGGATAGAGATGGCAATGAGACGAGTTCAAATCTGACCTCGTAATAAATCTATCTTGACGGGGTGGATTTAGATCCGCCTAAACAGGTTTAAGGTGGGTTCAGGAGGGAGTTTTGGATATATATATATTATAGTTTATTAATGTAATTATAATTTTTATTATATTTAATAATTAATATTTTAATTAAAATTTTATTTTATAATATTTTAATATTGAAATAAATATATTTTAAATATGACGGGTCTAGCGGGTTTAATCTGGATATGTCCGATCGGATTCACGGGGCGGGGCGGGGCGGGGCGGGCCCAAAGGAAGGCGGAGCGAGTTTCAGATTTGACCAGTGGTGAATCCAGACAAAAATTTAGAGGGGTGCTAAAAAATGAGACTAAAAAAAAAATTCTTGCTATCAAACAGGGGCGGATTGACCCGAGGGGGCCACGCCCAATTTTTAAATAATATTATTTTTATATATTTTTTATTTTTTTAATATATATTATTTGGCCCCACTAGATTTAGTTGTGTATGGTTGATCTAATGGTAAAATTATGTTTTCTTCAAACATGCTTCTCAAGTTTGAATCATTGTTGGATTGGATTTTATTTTATTTTTCTCCTTTATATTTCACATTCTAACTAAATATATTTTTTTCCTTTATGTTTCACATTCTAATTAAATATATATTTCATATTCTACCAGCATCAAATCTAGACATATAAACAAGAGGAGACAACTGGATTCTACGAGTGTTCATCTCTTGAAAATGTTGTAAAATTTGTTCATTTTCAATTGTAGCAAAAATATCCTTCTTGATATATATTATCAAACTGTCATTCATCCACTCATCCCCCATCCTATTACGCAAATCAATCTTGATAATTTTCATTGCAGAAAAAACTTTTTCAACCGAAGCAGTTGCAACTGGTAAAACTAATGCTAACTAATCAAACGATATACCAATGAAAAAATTATATTCTTGCTCGTTTTAACCATCTTTTTAGCAAGACTTCCCAAATCTTCAATCATAGAAAATTCACCTCGTACATTTTGAATGTAAGTCTCAAGTTGGTCCTCAAGTATTACGCGATTAGTCAATGAAAAGTCCTCCGGATAAAGTTCAGCAAGGAGGAGTAGCTTACCAATATCAAATTGAGAAAAAGAGTCCTTTGGATCTAAGCAAGCAATGCAAGTAAGTACCTCCGTACTTGATTCTGAAAATCTATTATTCATCTCTTGAACCATCATATCAAGAACCTAATATTGTAACAATAAAAAATGAATAAAAACATGATTAGAAAATTAAAATTCAATAAAATATTTAAAAATAATACCTGATAAAAAAATTTCAACACGATAGTGATGAAAATTAGTAATAATTTGTTCATTACGTCTGCTGCGACCACGAGTTCTCATATTTTCTTTTATATTCGGTACTGGGATCATATGGTTACTACAAAATTTGTTGACGACGTCCAAAAAATTCTCCGATCCTTCCTCTCTCAATTTTTGTAATCGAACTTTCATTATCTTGAACAAACTGACAGCCAATATAATATTTTGATCCTTTTGTTGTAAGGCAAGTGACAATTCATTTGTGTTTCCTAATAAAGATTTCATCAAATGTATCACAAACATAAATTCATAACTCTCCATCTTATCAATCAAACTGATGGTGATACCACTATTATCATCATTAGTACCATCATCATACACATTTTCAAGCACTTGTAAAGCAGAAGTCCACGTAGACATCAAACGGATAATAGTCATGTAATGTGAACCCCAACGAGTATCTCTTGGTCGTTTTAAACTGATTTCTTGATGTTTTCCTTTGCCACTAATAATATCTCCTTTCTCCAAACATTCTACAAATTATGTTCAAGCTGTCTAAACTTATCTTTTCTTTTGCATGAAGCACCAATAATATTCACAATCATAGTAACACATTGGAAGAAATCACTCACAATTCGATTGCTTTTAGCAACTGCAACAACAACTAGTTGAAGTTGGTGAGCAAAACAATGGACATACCTTGCAAATGAATTTTCCTTCAATATAAGAGCCTTCAATCCATTATACTCACCTCGCATATTTGAAGCTCCATCGTATCCTGGACCTCTCAATTTTGATAATGACAACTTATGTTTTGCAAACAATTCATCAATAGTCTTCTTCAAAGAAATAGCAGAAGTGTCAGACACATGTACAATAGCAAGAAATCTTTCAATAACACATCCATGTTTGTTCACGTATCTTAAAACAACTCTCATTTGTTCTTTGATTGAAATATCTCGACACTCATCAACCATAAGAGAAAATATATTGTCTTTTATATCATTAAGAATGACATTTGTGACTTCAGCAATACAAGCCCGTGTTAAATCCTTTTGAACTGTTGGAGAATTCATTTGATTATTTCCAGGGGCATTTTCATTCATGGTCTTGGCAACCTCATCATTTCTTTGGGTATACCACTCAATCAATTCAAGAAAGTTACCTTTATTTGAAGAACTCAATAACTCGTCATGTCCACGGAAAGGCAAACCTTGTTTCAAAAGTAAACGTGTAACATCTAAAGTTGTCGTTAATCGAGTGCGATATGCAACCTCCATTCCACACCCCTGTGCTTATAGCAAATGTGACACACTTTGTCGTTGATTTTGAAAAGCCTCAAGTTGTGTTCTTGCATCATTGTGAGTAGGGATGTAAACGAGCTGAACCGAGCCGAACAATATTAGGCTCAAGCTCGGCTCGTTTAAGTTATATTCGGGCTCGAGCTAGGCTCGAGCTCGAATCGAGCTTTTATCACAAGGCTCGAGCTCGGCTCGTTTTAGAATTATCAAGCTCACAAACAGTTCGAGCTCGAGTCGTTATTAGTTCGATTATCAAAGTTAACGAGCATAACTCGTTAAGCGAGCTCGGGCTCGTTTTCGGGCTCGTTTAGAGCTTATTTTTTTGGCTCGTTTTAGAGCTCATTTTTTGGCTCATTTTAAAACTATTTTAATGCTCATTTTAGAGCTCATTTTTTGGCTCGTTTTTTTGGCTCGCGAGCTTATAAACGAACATGTTCGCGAGCTCACGAGCCGAATATCCTTAAGCTCGAGTTCGACTCGATAAAATTGTTGAGCTCGAAATCGAGCTCGAGCTTAGCTCGATAAGATAAATGAACGAACTCAAACGAGCTTTTTACCGAATCGAGCTCCGAATAGCTCACGAATCATTTGGTTCATTTACATTCCTAATTGTGAGCACTAGCTACATCACCAACATGTGTATTAAATACTTCCATTGCTTTTCTCCAATTAGTCATCCCTGAATTAGTAAATGCCTCATCTCCAACTCGACATCCTCTATGAAAATTTTTAAAGAGATAACACCAAAAATAAAAGGCTGCATCTTTTGATATGTTGTACTCTGATCATGAAAATTTTTTAAACCAAGCAACTTGGAAACTTCTATGCTCTTTACCAAATTGTCTTTGGGGATAACTATGACCAAATGGTTGACAAGGTTCTCTAATCAAATATTCTCTTCGAATCTGATCTCTAATAGAAATATCAAATTCATTAATTGGTTTGCGTAGCCCTAGGTCACTAACAACATCATCCGGGTTGAATTCAACGTGAGAATATTTTTTCTTACTATTTTCTTCCATAGAATTCTTAGAAGACTCAATACTTCGTTTTAAAAATTTCTCCATACGTTATGTCAATTTCTCAAAATTATTAATTTATGCAATCAACATAACAATTAATGTACTACCAAGTATAAATTATGAAATTAGAAATTAGATGAAATAAGGAACAAGATTCACCTAAAATTGAAAAGATTTTGCTTGTTGTGGAGGATCACCGGCGGAGCACAGTGGCATCGGCGTCGACAGTGGCAGCGGCGCCGACGGAACAGGCGAACCGCGAACAGTAGTTGCGTCACTGGTGTGAGGCGTTGACGAAGTGAAGAGGCGACAAAAATGAGTGCAATAGTTTGAGGAGACCGGAGAGGGAGAAATAATGAGATCTCTTAGTGCGATTAGGGTTTTTGGTTTGAAGAAGAAAGGGTTGACTTAGAAAAAGAAGGTTCGACTGCTGAAAAAGGTGCTAGAAAAAGAATCAGGACCGAGAAAGAAAGGAAACGAAAACTGCTGCCGACTGGAAAATGATCAAGAAAAGGAAAAGGTGTTTTTAATGATACTTTTGTGAAAAAGTTCAATACATTTAAAAAATTATAATTATGCCTTTTATTTTTTAAGAAGCAAGGGGTACTTTCGCACCCCCTTGCACCCTCTGCCTCCGTCATTGGATTTGACTAAATCCGTCTCAATCTAGACTCGTTATTATCCCTATGTGTGGGTGCATGGGATTTCTAAATTATAATTTTATATTTTTTATTAATTTTTATTTTTCTTCTTCGGTTACTTACCGAGAAAACGCTCTCGATGATTTTCATTCGTGCAATTTGAGTGAGAGAGTATTTATATTCTAAACAATTTAAGCAACGATAGATTTAGCTGTATTTAGTTTAATTTTCTTTGCCAAAAATAAATCTTATAAAAATTCTCTTCTCCAATTTTACTATAAAATTTAAAAGTAATTATTTAAATAATCTAGTACAACACAAACAATACAATATATAAATGTTTTAACATAAAATATTTTTTAATTAAGTTTTATCATCAAACTTAATTAAAAAATCTTTTTTAAGAGATATTAAACTTTCGAGGGAATATAAATATAAAGGAATATCCGGCGCGGGAGACATGGCATCACCTGCCTCGATGAAGAGTTTGACGAATCCCATTCTAGAAGCGCGCCGGCAATTTCTTCGCTGCTTCCACATCTCGGTCCACGCCAAAAGCATAAATCCAAAGCCGCATCAGCAGCGGAGGCGCAGCCAAGTTCCCACTTCGCGGCGTTGCGGATCCAGGTACGGACAAAAGGGCGCCCTTTTTGCCCCCCAAAAGCTAGCTAGTTGATCCGGTGGTTCGGATGCCCAAATTGGCCTGATCGTTTGACTGCGGAGAGGGATGTCGTAACTCGGAAGAGCCTGATCGATGCAGGTCCGAGCGGCGGCTGCGCACGGTGGCCTGGGCGCGATCGTGGAGGAGACGGCTATGGAAGAGGAGGAGAAGGTGTACGTGGCAGTGGCGAAGGAAGCGAAGGAGGGGAAATCCATCGTGGCGTGGCTGCTGCAGAACACCTCCGAGAACAGGACGATCGTTGTTCTGCACATCCATCGCCCGTCGCAGAGGATTCCTACAGGTGTGTCCTACAGGTGTGTGTACAACATGCGCGCTTAGTGTTTGTCATTTGGCCTCAAAAGAGTCGTAAAGGCCAAATTTTGACGCTTTTGCCTTCAAAATTACTCAAAAAATGAGGTTTTGTTTGCGGTTTTTGGATCGAACCTTTCGTATGACCATGGAACGATCTGATGAATTTGAGTTGCAGCATTGGGTTGGATTCCTCCGAGCCAGATGGAGGAGCAAGAGGTCGCAGCTTATAGACGCATCGAGAGAGAAAACATACAGCAAATCTTAGATGAGTACGTCAACTTGTGTTCACGAGTAAAGGTGATATTTTTAGATCGTGAACAGTTATGTACTTCTTTGAATGAAGATTAAACTTTGTTCAAGAAATCTAGCCCAAGCTTATAACCTTATTTTCCTAAATTTCATGGAACAGAAAGCCGAGAAACTTGTGATCGAGAAGGAAGATGTTGCGAAAGGACTAATTGAGCTCATTGCTTCCCATGGAATCACCAAACTTGTAATGGGAGCAGCTGCTGAGAAAAACTACAAAAGGTGCGTTGACCTTATCTACATTAACTAATTGCATAGTACTAGAAAGAAAGGGGTAAATATATATTTATCTTTTTTTTTTTTTGAAACTGTGAAATTGCTATTAGTTTAGATTTGAGTAATATTAACACTGTTTGATTAGAATTATACATCTAAAATGTCATTATAATAACCAGAATCTTTATTCAGTTTCATCTTTCTTAACTACTTTAATAGGTAAGCGTGTTTACATGCTTGCCTAAGACTCAGTTATGAGCTTATTATAATTCTCAATTTCAAGCAGAATGTAATATGAACCCTTTTCTTAACCCTTAGGGGGATTTTCAGCTAACTGAAGGCTTTTTAGAATCACAGGAAAATGAAGGCCCTGCGGTCAGAGAAGGCTCTTTCCGTGCAGCGTCATGCTCATCCTTCATGCAAGATTTGGTTCGTTTGCAAAGGGAATCTAATATGCACCAGGTAAATCTTTATATTTGTGGTCAAAAACTTCTTTTTAAAAAAATCTTTTTCATTCTCGCTTTAACAGGCTCCTTGACCTTTGAAAACACAAGTTACCTCCCATTAGTGTTGTAGACCGGATTGAACCGACTGAATCAACTATTTAAACTGGGAACACCTCTTGCACGGTTAATGGTGTCTAGTATTGTCATGGGGGGTCATGGGCATAGTCGAGTTGGTACTCAGATGATAGACATAGTATTGTCATGGGGCAACTGGGATTGGTTAGTGCACTTCTCTAGCTAGGTAAAGGACATTTTGCAGTGTCCTTTTGTTAGAGCTGCTATCACATTCAGAGGATTATCTAAATTCACTGAATATCAAAAGGTGCATCGCATATCAAAATAGCTCTACCGTTGTCATCTAATCAATTTAAATATTTAAAAATCTAAGTTGAAATTTATTTAACCCTTAATTAATTTCAATCTGTGCCTCCCATTTTAATTTTACAAATTATTTTTAAAATAAAATTTACTTGGGGTCCCCCAACCCATAGTAAAAGACCAATGATTTCTCTGTCTAGCCTCTTGTTAACTGAAGGAAGTTAACTGAAGGTAACCTTTGGAAGTGGGACATTGAGAAGCTTTTACTCTCCACTATACCCTAAGTAATAATAATAATCATAAATAAATAAATAATCAGGCACTGATAGAATTTGAAAATTGAATTTGCTACTAGAGCAGAAAAAAAATTATAGTTGAAAAATCATTAGTTATACAATAAATTATTCAAATAGATAAATTACTCAAATACATTTCATGGAATGTGCAAAATCATAAACTCCACAAAAATTATCAAATTCAATAGCTATTCCATTCAAAATTAATATTCAATAATTTTTATTTATTTAAAAATAAAATGAATAAAAAGATTAAAACTAAAATAATATTTTTTTAAAAAAATTAAGAATGATATTGAAATAATGGATGAGGTACTTAAAAAAATACAAATTGAGAAGAAAGAGGATAGACTTATGATTATATATGTCAATCTTAAATTTGTTTTTTTTCTCCTTTAATAATCAACAACTAAGGATTAAGAGTGTTGTGTCAAAGGATATCCACATATCTTTATAATGACATGATATTATCCACTTTAGACCTAAACCCTCATGATTTTGCTCTTGGGCTTTCCTCAAAAAGTCTTATGCCGAGATATCTTACATCCTTTTAAACCTATGATCTTTATCAAAAAAATCTTTTCAATGTGGGGCCTCCTCTCAAACGAAGGACTACCATTACTCTTATGGTCCGGGCCTCCTCGCGAGCATCCGGTCACTCTGACATGCTCCGGGCCTCCTCGCGAGCATCTGATCACCCTGACTCACTCTGGGCCTCCCTGCGAGCATCCGGTCACCCTGATCCACTCTGGACCTCCCCGCGAGCATCCGATCACCCTGATTCACTCCGGACCTTCCCTGCAAGCATTCGACCATCCTAACATGCTCTAAGCCTCCCCGTGAGTATTCGTGTCCGGTCACTCTTGACCTGCTTCGGGGCTCCTAGCATCCAGTCATCTCGACTGGCTCCCGGCCTCCCCGCAAGTATCTGGTCAACTTGACCTACTCCGAACCTACCCTCAACTTCGTTCAAGGCCACCCCACACTGCATCTGGTCTGGACCATGACTCTTATACCATTTGTTGTGCAAAGAGGGGGCAACGCCTCTCAACCTCTAATGCAGAAGAAGAGGAAGAGAGAAAGAGATCACACAGAGCAACGAGGCAAAGACACACAAGAAAGGAGAAAACACGAGGAAGGAGAAGAAGAAAAGAAAGAAGAATAGTTACTGTGGTTTGACAACGTGCCTACTCCAGAAAAACTGCCGAAGCTTTATTAGAATTCTCTCTATACAATTGAATCATATTTCATGATTCTTGTGATTGAACAATATGTTTACAATAATCCCTATAAATAGTATATAAGCCCTAGATCGGGTAAAATCATAACAAAATTTTATTATGAAAAATCGTAACAGAATTCTGTTATGAAAAATTGTAACAAAATTCTGTTATATAAAATCGTAACAAAATTTTATTATATAAAATTGTAACAGAATTTTATTATGAAATATCTTAACAAATTTTTCTTCCACGACATCTATCGCATTGACCTTTATCCAAATATGAGTCACTAGTCAACAATCTCCACCTTAGCAAATATTCACTCCTTCGAAAAACACGAATATTTGAACAAAACTCCACCTTGATCTTTGGTCTGGGCTTCCTTCGTCTAGCATCTAGAGATATGAATCAAGTTTAAGCAATGTTTGAACTTCTCTGTGGTCACTGGTTTTGTCAGCATGTCTGCAGTGTGAACCTTCTCAAGTTAAATTTCCCTGGAAGTAATCAACTCTTTGATCTTGTAAAACCTCACATCAATGTGCTTGGTTCTCGCATGATACACCTAATTCTTCGCCAAATAGGTAGCACTTTGACTATCGTATAACAACTTGACTCCACCTTGGTTCTCTGACCAACCCTGTAAGTCATAAAGCTTCCTTTGATGCTTCAGCTGCTGTCATATACTCCGACTCTATAGTAGACAATGCAATAATAGATTGTATCATAGATTTCCAATAGATGAGTCCTTCTGCCACAGTGAACATGTATCTTGTAGTAGACCTCCTGTCATCTAAATTTCCTATATAATCTGCATCTACGTACCCAGCAACTGAAGGATCTTCCGGTTGTCTACCGAATATGAAGTCATAATCAGTTATATTTCTCAAGTATATGAAAATCCACTTCACTGCATCCCAACGTGGTCGACCAGGATTTAAGAGAAACTTGCTCACCATACTAACTGCTTGCGCTAAATCTAATTTAGACCATAGCTCTAATACCATTTGTTGTGTCAAAAGGATAGCCATATATCTCCACAATGACATGATATTATGCACTTTGAGTTTAGACTCTCATGACTTTGCTCTTGGGTTCTCCCCAAAATGCCTTATGCCAATAGAGATATCTTACATCTTTTTAAATTCATGATCTTTTCTAAATCTTTCCAATGTGGGACTTTGATTGAATCCCAACAAGGAGTGAAAGGAGAGATGCGTGACATGCGAGACCACAATGTGAAGCGGAGGCTTCCAGGCAAAAGGACGTGGAGGCAAAGTGTGAAGTTTACGTGTGGTCTTCAAATCTTGACCATTGAAAATGCAATCGTACGATCCCAATGCCACCCACTGCCATGTGGCTTTACCCTCAATCGATATGTTTTTATCGTCGTCTTCAACCTCCCTTATGCCCTGTTAATGACCTTGATTGAATTTTAGCCTGTAGGTATTTTTTGCAAAAAACAACATATATATGCAGTGAAAAAAGGATTCCTCTATAGATCTAAGCGAATGCAGAATGCACGTTTTGATCGGATTGTTACCTTTGGTGCGTGAACGGAACAATACTGGCAACATTAATGCTTTGGTAGATCTCTACATGATCAAAATGCCCGTGCCTCTACAGTATCCACACGAGCAAATCCCTCGGTTCTTCTCCAAGAACTTCAGAATTTAAGAGCTCTCTTCACACACGGAAAATGGAAGAGAAAAGAATGGAGAGACACCCCCGTTCCTCATCTTGCTAGAGATGATGTATATAGTGGCAATCCAAGAGACACCCATACCTCTTCACCTTCTTGGCCTCTTTATGGCTTTTTAAGGTGACATTAAAAGAAGAAAAAACATTAGCTCTTCATCTTATTTGATGAACTTTTCATCTTCTTCGATGACCTTTCATCTTCTCCGATGACTATTAGTGCTTATCTTAGTGGGCTCTTAATTAGATTGGACAATAATAAAGTTTGAAACTAATTTCAGAATTAAGGCTTAAACCCATATAATTTTAGTCAAACTAAAATAATAAATCTTCAAGTCAATATGGTTTTTATATGTGACCCAATAGGTTCTCGTAACGTTGGTAGTGTTTCTAAATTCATTTTAGATGCACAAGCAATGAGCGACATCTAATAATGTATCATTGCTACCCAAGTGACAGAAGTCGAGATTTAACCTAGCTTGTCTGTGTCTATTATCTTGTATAACTCAATCCTTCTATCCTCGATATCTAGATTGATTCATGAGGCATAGATCGTAACATCCTCTTATCAATCTTTGTGTTTCTTGATTTCCAAGTAGACTCACTTAACCAAATGAGCTCAATATCTCATATTGACTTATTTAAGCATGACTATGCATTTTAGTAGTCCAACTTAATCAAGGGCCCCACAGATATCACTACAGTCATATGGAAGGGATATATCCCATCTACATCACTCTGCATAACTTATTGCATACTAGTGATCGACTTTATAGTCCACCTGATTACAGGTGACTGATGTGGACGTCGAGGTGGATGCCTTTGTTCGATATCGCTATAGTTGGAAGCAAATTAATTACTGCCTAATTAATTACTGCTTTAGTAGGAATAAATTATCTATTGTCTAATTAGTAGAAAATAAATAATAGTCTAATTTAACTATTGCTATATTAGAAACAAATAATGACCTAATCAACTTTTTTATTTTTGATTCCTTATTTCCTTTATGGGTTGGTCTTTCCTTAATCGTGTCATGTTTGACTCCTTATATAAGGAATGTTATTATTAATAAAGAGGAAAAAGAAAAATTGAGTAATTTGGAATCTGTTTAGGACGAATCTTTCCCCCTGAGTAATTTGGACTCTGTCTAGGACGAGTCTTTTTCCCTCCCTTCCCCCTTACGTGTTGCATGACCAAGTACGGATCAAGATCTCGACCTGTGACTCAATTTTGCACTCGGGACTCTAACAACTTGGTATTAGAGCCGATCATGGATAACACGGATCTTATTACATCCAAACTTGATGCCTTCATGGAAAGATTGGTCTTGCAACAGCAAGTTTTCATATAGCAGACCACCTTCCGCTAGCAAGGACTGCTACATGAAAACTTGCTAGCGACCACCAGTGCCCACCGCAAACAACCCTATTAGCGTGGAGTGTGGCCCTTCCAAAGCCTCGGAGGTCAGACTTGAACCACCAATTAGTGACACCCTGATTTCGCGGTACTCGAAGATGGAGTTCCTCACCTATTCTGGAGAAGGGGATCCACTGGGCTGGATTAAAAGGTGTGAAAAATTCTTTACCAACCAAAGGATCACAAAAATTGACAAGGTTGGCCTTGCTACCTTCCACTTGGTAGGGGAAGCCAACTTTAGTTTGATTAGATAGAACAGGAAGAGCCAAATATGACTTAAAAGTAATTCAAAAACCATTATCATATCCACTTTGGGCCGTCTATGAGCAACAACCCTATGGGAGAGCTAGCAAATCTGAAGCAGATAGACTCGGTAGAAGACTACCAGCGGTAGTTCTAGTCCCACCTCGCCCAGACCTCGAACCTCGGACCTTCGACCACAACAACATGTTGATTTGTTCACTATAGGGCTAGTCGAAAATGTTCAAATCGACATCGAACTGCAGAACCCTGAAAACCTAGGTATTGCAATGAACGGAAGCAATACCATCAAGGCGGGGGGCTGCTGCGCACGAATTGGGGCGGGACCACAACTAAGCTCAACACAAGCAGTGGAGACCCTCCTTTGGCGAAGACCAAGATAATGGGGGACATCAACAAGGAGACTTCACCTATTTCATTCTTCAAGCGTCTGACCCATGCCGAGATGGCAGAACGGAGACCCAAAGGCTTTTGTTTTAACTGTGATGAGTCCTACTCTATGGGTCAAAGTGTAAATGCCTGTTTTGGATTGAAGTGACTGATGATGACAGGGAAGGTGAGAAAGTGGATTCGAAAATTTTTCTCCATGCTATTAGTGGCGTTATACCCCGCTTTCGAGCTTGAGGACAAGCTCAGTATCGAGGAGGGGAGTGATGATGTGGACACCGAGGTGGATGCCTTTGTTGGACGCCGCTATAGTTGGAAGTAAATTAGTTATTGTCTAATTAGCTATTGCTATAGTAGAAATAAATTAGCTATGACCTAATTAGTAGAAAATAAATAATGACCTAATTTAACTACTGCTATATTAGAAACAAATAATGACCTAGTTGACTTTTCTATTTTTAATTTCTTATTTTTTTTATGGGTTGATCTTTCCTGAATCGTGTCATGTTTGACTCCTTATATAAGGAGTGTTTTATTAATAAAGAGAAAGAAGAAAAATTGAGTAATTTGGACTTTGTCTAGAACGAGTCTTTCTCCCCTGAGTAATTTGGATTCTGTCTAGGACGAGTCTTTCCCCCTCCCTTCCCCCTTACGTGTTGCATGACCAAGTACAGATCCGGATGTCGACCTGTGACTCGATCCTGCACTCGGGACCATAACAGTGATGTTTGTCGATACCAAAGTACACAACTCCTTATATAGGGAACCGTAGTGACTTCAGGTCTAAGGACTATTTATACTAAGAGTCACTATAAAAATATTTATGATACTCATATAACGATGCATGAAACATTTCCATGGTAGGTCAATTCAGTACATATTCTCTAATATATATCTATGTGTCAACTTGATATCTTATATCCATGACTTGTGAGATTAAGTTATCAATTGACCTACATGCTAGTCTCAACGCATTAATATTGCCCTTATATATTAATGTTTGACTAGGAATAATTAAGAATAATGCTCTATATATATATCTACAGCCTTCCACTATCAATTCAACAAATTGATATGTTGTAAATTAGAACCTACTATTCTAGGACATTATTATACCTATTCAACTGACACAAATATGAAGTAAATATAATAACCATAAACATTATCTTTTACTAATAAAATATGTCCCTTGTCAATCATCTCATAATTGACTTTTAGGGTTAATACTAATATATACTAACATAACCCTCATTAAAAAAAATAATCACTTTGCTAGGGTTAGTGAATAGATTAAAACTAGTGAAAGCCGTTAATGAATTATATTTCAAAACATAATCCATTAACCCAATTAATGAATTATATCTTAAATATTACCCATTAACGTTTCATATTTAAAATATATTTAATATATAATATAATAAAATTCAATAAAAACTCATGAGCAACTCCTTAACAATAAAATATTATGAATTCTAACTCAAAAAAATTATCGAACATATACAGTTGAAATCGATAATTTTGTATAATCTATACTTCTCCAGGGAAGCTTCTGTTGATGGATCCTTTGCAGCTCAGTCATCCACGGCAAGCCCCACATCCAACTCTAGCCAACATGAAATCCATAGATCAATATCTGCACCTACTGCTCATAGTATTGCACCAGCAAAACAAGACAGAGTTACTCAAAGATCTTACTCTGATAATACTGTCCCTCACCGAGATGTGACAATGGCAACTTGGTCAAACAAAGAACTAGCAAGAATATCAACTTCGGAGAGCATAGAAAGTAAAGAACTAGAAAGATCATCGGCATCAACCTGCGAGAGCAAAAGAAGTAAAGAACTAGCAAGATCATCAACGTCAGAGAGTAGAGGAAGTAGTGTTTTTGATCCTTGGGATGTGGTTTCAAGGGCTTCAGACCTGTCTGTTCTCGATGAAGAGGAGAGCAAAATGGCTTCTTTGTCAATAATGCAGAAGGACGAAGATAGTGACGATTTATCAATAATTTTACAGGCAAAGCCTAAGCCTGAAAAGTATAATCAACTGCAATCTCCACAATATGACCAGGTACAGTTTGATGGCACCCCTTTTTAATACATTTTTTTTCTAATGGCGAATTTGATCATTAGGAAGTGTTTGCTTTTTGTATCACCTTATTGATCTTGAGGAGACCCCTGATTCATCTGCTTTAAGGAGGTCGTGCAAGATTACTTGTTTCACTTCAAATTTTTAGGGCCTGCAAAATGCTTTGAGTCAGCACATATATCAGAATCAAGTACACAACCAGAATTTAATACTTACAAGTCAGTAGGTGTTCTATTAAATGCCTGATCTTGTAGATAGCTGGTTCAAATAAACCTTCATCCAAAGTCTAAGACATTTCTGCTAGTTAAATTCATTTGCAAACTTCTAAAGATAAAAGTTCACCTTGATTCTGATTATAGCAGGAAAATCTCAGTGTTGATGATGCCCTGTACAAACGGCTGGAAACTGCTCTCAATGAATTGGAAAACTCAAGACGTGAAGCTTATGAAGAGTTTCACAAACGCCAGATGGCTGAAAAATATCTAAACGAGGCTATAAAGAAGGTAATTGTCACTTTTCTATCTAGAAAATAAATGCAGTCACCAAACTGAACATACAAGTTTTAAAAAGCAGTCTGCCCAGAGATTGATTGTATATATCTAGACAAAAAAAAATCTATGCAAAAGGAAGAAAAAAAAGTTATCTAAGAAAAAAACACATTCTGCAGATCAAAGTAGTTGAATATCTCTACAATAAAGAGTTCAAACAAAGGAAAGACACTGAAGAAACCATAGCAAAAGACCAAGCGGAACTATTGGCACTAAAGAAACAGCGAGATGAGGTCCATGAAAAACTCAGCAAAGGGCATCAGAAGATATCAGCATTAGAACTCCAGAACTCTGATTCAGACCGAGCTCTCAAGAATATTAAGGAGAAACTGTCTGAGGCATATAATCACCTTGAGTCAATCCGACAAAGGCATGAAGTTTTGCAGTATAGGCATGATAATGCAATGGGAGAATATGAAGAGCTAAATCGAATAAAAGAGGAAGCAACATCCAGCAGTAATGCAGCAGATGACTTCACAGAATTTTCCCTTTTAGAATTAGAGCAAGCCACTGAAAACTTCAAGGAAGAATTAAAGATCGGTGAAGGTGGATATGGATGCGTATACAAAGGTTTTTTACGCCATACGACGGTAGCCATAAAGAGATTGAATCCGCAAGGTATGCAAGGAAAAACTGAATTTCAACGAGAGGTAAATTGTAGCATGCATTCTCCCTATGGTATTTAACGATTTGGTCAATATGAAACGGATTCCTAAATTACTCTTCCGTTTATGTAGATGAACGTTTTAAGTAAAGTGAGACATCCAAACATTGTGACTCTTATAGGAGTATGCCCAGAAGCTTGGACTCTTGTCTATGAGTTTCTTCCTAATGGGAGCTTGGAAGACCACCTTAAGTGTAAGCAAAATACTCCTCCGCTTACCTGGCAAGCCCGCACTCACATTGCAGCTGAGATATGCACAGCTCTCATCTTCCTCCATTCGTGTAAACCTCTCAGTGTGGTTCATGGTGATCTTAAGCCTGCAAACATTCTTCTAGATGAAAACCTTGTAAGCAAGCTTGGAGACTTTGGCATTTCTCGCCTTCTAGTCCAATCCATCGAAAGCACCACCCTGTATCATTGCACACGCCAACCAAAGGGAACATTTGCATATGTTGATCCTGAATTGCTCTCATCAGGGTCCATAACTATAAAATCTGATATGTACTCTTTTGGAATTATCATCCTGCAACTTCTGGCAGGAAGGCTTGCATTTGGCATAAACAAAGCAGTAAAAGAGGCATTGGATAAAAGGCGTCTGCATGAGATACTTGATGCTTCAGCAGGCGATTGGCCTTATGTTCAGGCTGAGAAGTTGGCGAAACTAGGATTGAAATGTTGTGGAATGAACAGGACCCGTCCAGATGCAACAGAGGCATGGAAAGTGCTCAAGCCTTTGATAAAGTCCATCTCGATGTCAAGTTTATCTTCATCATTTAGATTAGCTGCAGAGGACATCCCTCTCATTCCATCCTACTTCATCTGTCCAATATTAAAGGTAATAGTTAGCAACTTGTGCATGAGCCTGGTGTCCAGGGCAGTTAAATCGCCCATTTTGATTTTAATTCTCTGCTTACAAATGGAATTTTCAGGAGCTTATGAAGGATCCACAGATTGCAGCAGATGGTTTCACGTACGAAGCTGAAGCAATTCGGGAATGGCTTGACAGTGGCCGTGACACATCGCCCATGACCAATCTTAAGCTCTCCCACCTTGAATTAATCCCTAACCATGCTCTTCGTCATGCAATTCAAAGTTGGCTTCAACAGAAAAAACTAACATTGTTCCAGGAGTAAACACGACAGGCTGGATTAACTCCGTAATATAGGTAAAATATATCAGCAGAAGAGAAAAATGTTAGGTTTTTGTACATTGATATTTCGATTTTTTAGTTGGTATTAAGTATTCAGCTTAGTTTACGCTGACTGATCTAGTACTATGGAAGTTTTCCATCAGTCATTAAGATAAATCGGAAAGTCCTCGTAACGGATTGTCTATCATTTCAATGTTTTTAGGTCAATCATCCATTAAAGGAAATTAAAATTCAATCCGTTAATAGCTCCAAGTTAAATCTTACTTTACATCCAATTTTCTTATAGTACAATTATACGGATGAGCAAATGTACAAAGACTGATAGAAAAATTGTTTGGATTCAACGTTTCATGGTCTCAAGCTCTTTAGCCAACTTTCTAGTGCTACTTTTTAGTATCTTATCGGTGACTTGATATTTGTTTGCTAGTTATTATTGAAGCAATATTGTTCATTTCAAAAAGTTCAGGATCATCGGTTTTATGGTAAAATACAAACACAAATTCTAGGAGGTGTTTTGCTCAAGTCTTTTATATTCTGTATCCTTTGTATTCGTTGAGAATTAATGCTAAAATTTATTTAAAAAACATCCATGCAGATACTTATTACTATATGCTAGACATTATCCATACAGAACGGGAACGAGTTTTCATCTTAATAGGAGACATTTGAAGAGGTAGAAAAGATGTTCCAACTGATCAAGGAGACAAATTTTTCATCATCATATCATTCCGGTGGAAGCTACATATTAGGGAATTTTCAATACACTTGTGGAAAAAATAAAAGGAAATCTTATCTGGTTTCTGACACCACGTACCTGCCCAAACTGGTGTGTCAAGTGAGTGGTGGATCTAGGAGTTTAAGAATAGAGGTGTGATTTTTACACGGAACCAGGGATGATATTTTTTATCTCTATCAATGAAATTTCATAATACTAAAGTTTCCATCATCGATAAGGAGGAGCGACCGCCCTCCCCCCCCCCCCACACACACACACAGGATTCGCCCCTGTTTGAAGCTTCATCCCCCGGGGACGAGGAGCACGGAGAGTTCGTCGACGGCGGAGAGACGAGATCTGGCGGTGGCATAGGCGACGGAGGAAGGAGGAAGGAGTTAAGCAAAGCCGGCGCTTGCGACATGGTCTGGTGCGAGCGACGACGGATGGAATGCGCCGCGCCCACCAATTAATTAATCAAGAGCAAAATATGAAAAGAAAGACAGTCCGGTACATGAAATTTCCGCTATGCGGAGTTGGTGCGAGTGGCGACGAATGGAATGTGCTGCCCTCGTCAATTAATTAATCGAGAGCAAAATATGAAAAGAAAGGCAGTCTGATGCACAAAACTTCCGTTATGTAAGGTCTCAAAGAAGGATCTATTGTACACAGACTTATCCTATTTTTTTTATAAGAAGTTATTTTTAGGATTCGAACCCGTAATTTTTTTGTCATAAAATAATATTTTCATCGTTGCATCAGGATTCCCTTCAAAATATGAAAAGAAAGGCATTTCATTTTAATTTGTTATTATAAATTTTCCTTCACTAAATTCGTCCAACTCATTCCAATTTTACTTGTCCACTAAAACAATCCGATTGGAACCAATAGATAACCATACCAATCTTCTCACATTATCGTCATGTTGATCACTCTCCTCCTTTCGAGAACTCCGCACCAAGTTTCCATAGAGAGGCCTGCGGGTCCTGCTCAATCTGAGTCACTTGAGCTAACCTCTTTAGACACAGACGAAAACCTAATAGGAGTTTCCACCTTTGGGACTTCTTTCTATCCGTTACGAATTCCACCTTTAATTTATTAGGAGTTCTGCCTTAGGACAACTCATGTTCTTGGATAATACGATCACACGGTCCTATGATTAAAAATATCAAATCTATCCTAAATCGTGTAGACTTATTTTTATAGTGGAATCGGAGTATGATATAATTGATAGAAATTTTGAGGGGTCATAATTGTTAGATTATTACACACATGAAAGGGGCGAGTCACATTATTTTTAAAAATTTATCTTTTTCTTTTGAAATTAAAAATACACAGCAGAATTAAATACAAAAATAGAAAACAAAAACACAAGTACATAAACTCGATCAATTTTATTTGGTTCGGAGTTTTTGGTAACTTCTACTTCAAGACCCAATTCCTGCGGACTTATCGATGGATAATCCACTAAAGATCTCTTCCGAAACCGCCGGAAGAAGTGATCAAGTACAATAAAAAGAATAGAAAAAAATGTAACAAGCTATACTTTCTTTTAAGCAGTAATTAAGTACACAAGGAAATTTTGTGACCAAACACTTGTAGTTTTAACGGATCCAGCTCGGTGTTGGACGGATTCTCAACGGCAGTCGAGTGTAGTAGTGTCGTAGTCGAGCAGCAACACGAAGTCGGAGCAGGCAGAACATCAAATGAACGTGTAGAAGCTTTTAGAAGAGTTGTACTTGAGTTATCTCAAAGTTTTGGTCGAGTGACCCTTTTAAAAAGGGTTGAAGGCGCCTTCCATAGTATTGAAAGCGCCTTCCATAGGCAAACTTTTATCCCGAACAACTCGTTTCTTATCGTCGACAAAGTCTAATTTTATCCAACCGAAGGCACTTTTCAAGCTCCCGAACATGCCTTCTATCGTCGAGCTCAAGGCGCCTTTCGTCGCATGGAAGGCGCCTCGGATACTATTCACCCAAGGCAATTTGTGCTTCTTTCGTCCTATAAAAAGTGTTAGTCCAACAAAATAAAGTATATCATACAAGACAAAGTTAGCACAATAAAAATAGTATTAATTAGATCTTGTCTTTCAGACCCGAATCTAGTCATGGTCTCAGTTTAAGTTTCTCAAATGGACATAAACTAGACTGATGTCTACTGTCCCCTCAAATGGAACGCGTCTATAAGTACCCCGTGGAAGTTTTGATGTGATCAACCAAGTCAAGTTAGGTCCTGTTGATATTTTACCCCTGTGGCTAAGTGTGCAGGACCTTAGGAGCATAGGAAGTCGAGCAAAAGACGTAGCTAACGAGAAGGACGGCACGAGAGAGAGCTGATGGACTCAGTGCGTCCGAGGGACGAGGTGCTGCGGAAGAGTACGCGGGCAGACGAGAAGGAGGCGCGCGACGTTTTTGAGGGACGAAAAGCCGGAGCGAAAGATTGCTCGAAGGCCGGAAGTTGAGTTCGAGTGAGCCCTATTTTGGATGGCCGAGATGACCTAAGCGAGCGAAACTAGAGCAGAAGACTCGGACCAATGCGAATAGAATCGGAGAGGAAGACCCGGACTCCGGGCGCCTAGCACCCTTGCGAGCGCCTGGAGTAGGTTTTTATTCGAAACGCGATGTGGCACGTTTCGTTGCGACAGGAATAAAAGTTTATCCCTCCAGACGCCTGGAACCCTTCCAAGCACCCTATCAGGGCTATAAATACAGTCTTAGTCCCAGAAGCTTAGAAACAACACTTGTAATCAATTCCTTTCTTGTTTAGCTTTATAATTATGTGTTTCAACGTTGTAAGAGCCTACTCCGCCCAGAGGAGAATCTTAGTGTGCTTTTTAAGGTATTAGATTTGTAATCCTCTGATTGCAAATCAAGTAAATTTGGTGCCTCCTTTTTCTTAATTAGTTTTCTGAATTCCGTTTATGCAAGTGTTAGTTTTAATTACACTGTAAAGCTCGAGAAGGGTTTGTATTTTATTTTTATAGGGCATTAGACCACCCTCTTGCCGACCGTCAAGGGTCTTATAAGTAGTATCAGAGCAAGGTTCGCTTCAGAAGGACTAGCCATTGACCGAAGCAAAATCAATGGCCAAACCAATCCTTGTCCCACTAAAGTTCGAGGGAGAGTTCGTGCACTGGAAACGCCGAATGAAGGTATTTCTAAAAACTGATTTTAAAATTCTTTTAATTATTAAATGCAGTTTTGTAGTTCCAAAAGATCAACAAGGTGTAGAGAAAGATGAATATCTTTGGACGAAGAAGGAACAAAGTGATTTCATCGCCAATAGCAGAGCAGAATATCACCTGCTGAGTGTGTTGCCGCTTTAAGAAGTCAACTACATCAGAAGTTATTCGTCGGCCAAAGAACTCTGGGAGAAATTCTTGGAACTCCACGAAGACATATCCGAAATGAAGCTCGCACAACGAGACCTTCTTCGAAATCAACTAACAAACGTATGTTTGGAAAAAGGTGAGAAGGTAGCCCAACTACACGCGAAGATCAAGGAACTGATCATCGGACTAGTCAACCTCGATAAAACGGTAACCAATCTAGACTTGGTACGTTATGCACTCAACGCCTTTCTCAAGACTCCAAAATGGACTTCAATAATCAACGCCTACTACATCTCGAAGGATTTGGAGGTAAGTACACTAGAAGAATTATTTTCAACTTTAGAATTACATGAATCTAGATGTGCAGGATCAAGTAAAGAGTCAAGCCAGAATCTGGCACTGAGAGCCTCCAAGAAGGATGAACCCGAGTTAGACTCAGATCTGGAAGGAGACCAAGAAACTTATATGGTAAGGAAGTTTAGGAAATTTTTTAGATCTAATAAATTTAAAGAAATGCAGAACAGAAAAACTTCAAGAATAGAAGAAAAGTTTGATGCTACCGGTGTCAAAAAGGAAGCCCGGAGCTCAAAAAAGAAAAAAGACAAGGGGCCCAAGCCAAACAAACACAAGAATCTCAAGGCTACTTGAGACGAAAACTCATCATAAGAGTCAGAAATAGAAGCATACGCCGGACTAGCACTGGTAGCTAGCCATGAAGATCAAAGCACCTCAAAAGCCAGCATCGATGAAGTGAGAGCGACATCAAACGAAGCAGCGAAGTAGGGGGAGAATCAAGCTTCAGATCTGACATGATAAGTGACGTATGTCTTTTACCTCCTGATCAACTCTATTTCGATATTAAGTCTATGACTAAATCAATGTGCAAATTAAAAAGTAAAAATGATAATTTTAAAAAAGAGAATTTAAGGAAAAAAAAGAATCTTAGCAAAGTCATGCTTAATAGAGGAGCTTGATAATTGAAAATACTAATTTAAAGGAACAAATACAAAACTTAAAAAGTTCTGCATGTTCAAATTTTTTTGCTTCAAATTTTGGAAACTGTAAAAGATTAAATTGGTATTATAGATTTCATAAGGGTGAAATTAAAAAAATATCACAGAAATACATTCCTAAAATTTTTTTGATTAATCCTATAGGAAGGAACTTATTTTAGGTTCTAAAATCATATTTAGATTAATTATTTTTTTATCTTTCAGACAAAAAGTTAAATATTTAATTTTTTAAAAATATTTTGTCTAGAAAGTGGTTGTTGCTCCAATATCTAAGAAGGTCTAGTGCCTTACCACAGTCTGGAAACCAATTATTGAAATAAGCATTTAATTGACTAACTATTAAATAATTAGTTGTTATAAAAATACTTTCAAATATTTATCAAAAATTTTGTTAGAAATTATTTAAAAGTTCATTTTTCCTAGAACTTCATCACTTAACTATAAAAAAAAATTTCAAATGTTAAAATTTTCTGAATGTTAAATTTTTTTTAGAATTTTTTTTTACGATAACTTCAACTTTATATGAAATTCTTTTCTGCCTTAAATATGTTAAAATATTTTTTAAGCTTAAACTTTAATATTTTTTTAATTGTCCCTTAGATTTTTTATTATTGTTAAGTAGAATTTTTTAAAATACCTCATTTTTAATGAGATCAAAATGGGGAGTAGTAAAAATTAAGTCTAGGGGGAGGGTAGTATAATTTTTTTTGTTAATTTTTGTACTTACAAAAATCTTATTTTATAACTGTTATTTTTATGGTTTACCCTAACTTAATTTGGGCTTGCTCACATCAAAAAGAGGGAGATTGGAAGTACCTTGTGGTGGTTTTAATGTGATCAACCCAAGTTAGGTCATATTGATATTTAAGCCCTGTGTCTAAGTGTGCAAGAACTTAGGAGCATAAGAAGTCGAGTGAAAAACATAGCTAGCGAGAAGGACAACATGGGAGAGAGCCGACAGGCTCGGTGCGTCCAAGGGACAAGGTGCTACGGAAGAGTACGCGGGTGGATGAGAAGGAGGCGTGCGACATTTCTGTGGGACAAGAAGCCGGAGCAGAAGACTGCTCGAACGTCGGAAGTTGGGTTCGGGAGAGCCCTATTCTGAATGGTCGAGATCACCCAAGCGAGTGAAACCAGAGCGAAATACCCTAACCAATGCGAGCGGAACTGGAGTGGAAGACAACTGGAAGTTGACTTTCTGGTCCGGGCGCCAGAACCCTTCCGAGTGCTCGAAGCAGGTTTTTATCAAAAACGTAACATGGCGCGGTCCGTTGCAACGGGGATAAAAATTTATCCCCCCAAGCACATGAAACCCTTCCAGACATCCCGAACAGGGCTATAATATAGCTCTAGTCATAAAGCTTAGAAACAATACTTGTAATTAATTCCTTTCTTGTTTAGCTTTGTAATTGTATGTTTCAACGTTGTAAGAGGCTACTCCGCCCAGAGGAGAATCTTAGTGTGCTTTCCAAGGTCTTGGATTTGAAATCCCCTAATTGCAAACCAAGTAAATTCGGTGTCTCCTTTTTCTTAATTAGTTTTCCAAATTCCGTTTATGCAAGTGTTAGTCTTAATTACGCTGTAGAGCTCAAGAAGGGTTTGCATTTTAGTTTTGTAGGGCAGTTGATCCCCCTCTTGCAGGCCGTCAAGGGTCTTACAACGTCCTCACTGAGTCACTCTCCTCCAGTGACTTATTTCCACTTACTAAATATCAAGTTACCTCATTGACGTCCAATCTGACCAGGTCTTCTTGTAGGAATCACACATCCATACTTCACCAATCAGGAATCGAACATCCCGACCTCCTGACGGAATCGCACATCCGGACTTCAACCCATCGGGAATTAAATATCATGACCTCCTGCTAGAATCCCACATCTGGACTTCGCTGATCAGGAATCACACATTCCGAATGAACTTCCTGCTTGGTATCTGGTCTTGTTGACCCATCAAGTTAGTCAACCCTACGCACTCGGTAACAAGGTTAGATCAACAACATATCAATCTTTAATCTACTTGTTATTCATCAAAACTCAGGTTTGATCAATTGTGCCAACTGTACTATCAATCTCCTCATTTTTAATGCAATAACAATCTGAGTTAAAGTTAGAAAAAAAATATATAACCATATATAAAAATTGACTTTAAGAGAAATCTAACATGAAACAAGTAAGTTTTATTCTCTTGATCATTTTGAAAGTTTAGATTTTCATTTGCTTTTCTTACTTAAACCCTAACTCTTCCCCTTTGATATTCATCAAAAAAACATGCATATAAGTATACTAAAGTACAAAATGTTAAAATACACAAGTAAGTATATCAAGTAAAAAATTTGTCAAAGTGATCATAAAAACTTGTAGGTTTATTGTAGGGAGAAGTTCATGATACGAAAATTTTTCAAAGTAATTTTAAAGAAATTGTCAAAATTTATAAATGGTTTTCAAAATTTTAAAAATTGAAGTTTACAAAAACAAGACATTTTGAAAGCTAAATTTTATAAAAATTCTTTAACCTATTTTCAAGAGAAATTTTAAAACACTTGTAAAGTGTGATTTTGTAAAATAACTTTTGAAAAGAGTTTTTCAAATTATTTTTTAAAATATTTTGAAAAATATTTTCAAAAAAATTTTCAAACAGAATAACGTTTCAAAATATTTCAAAAGTGATTTTAAAAATAATTTTCAAGGTGATAAAATACTTTTTAAAATATTTTTACAATATATTTTCTACCAAAGAAGTTTTTAAAGTTTTTTTTAAAATATTTTCCTTTTCAGTTTTTAAAACAGGCATAAGAGTATTTTTCAAAGTAAGTTTTTAAAAAAGGTTTGTAAAATATTTTTCACAAAGATTAAGTAAAGTAATTTTTAAAATTTAATTTTCAGTATAACTTTTGAAAGTAAAATTTTCGAAGTAAATTTTGAAATATCTATTCAAAATACTTTTCAAACAAACAAAATTTTTGTAAGTAAGTTTCAAAATATTTTTTTTTTATGTTTAAACTACTAGTTTGCAAAAAGTAGTAAGATGAGGAAAATTTTTTAAATAAAGCATTTTGAAAGTAGTTTTCAAATATCCTCCCCCTAAACTTGATATTATTAAAAAATAATATTAATATAAAAAATTGTTCTTAAATGTCTAATCGTTAGTTAGTAACTAATTATCAGAAGATAACAGAATCCACTTGGTTAGTCAAGTTAAATACTAATGTCCAATTAGAAATTTACTGAAAAAAGACTACTTATCCTTGTGTCTAAGTGTGCAAGAGCTTAGGAACACAAGAAGTCGAGTGGAAGACGTAGCTAGCAAGAAAGATGACATGGAAAAGGAGTCAACGGGCTCGGTGCATCCGAAGTATGAGATGCTGCGGAAGAGTACATCGGTGGACGAGAAGGACGTGCGCAACGTTTGAGGGACGAGAAGTCGGAGAGGAAGCCTGCTTGAGGAGAAGGTCAGAATTGGGTTCGAGTGAGCTCAACTCCAGTTACAGGAGAATCACCCACATGAAGAGATCAACTACTAAGGAGTCGATCTACCTCTTGGAAGGCACCTTCTATGGCTTGGAAGTCGCCTTCTATGAACAGTGCGAAGACGCCTTCCAGCTATAGAAGGTGCCCTCAAGTAGCCGTTAGCCGCAGATAGAGTTTTATCCTCAACAGATAAAATTTATCTAACGGAAGGCACCTTGGACCATCTTAAAGGCGCATTCAAACTATGGATAGAGTTTTCTAGGGGTTATAAAAAGGCCATTGGAGGTAGGAAATATTCAACAATTCTTGTATTCATTTCTTAATATCTTGCTGAGCATCCAATGAGTGAAAGAGACTTCTCCGCCTTTAAAAAAAGAGTTTTTAAGTACTTTCTTTTACCTTGGATTAACAACCACCTAAGTTATAATCAAGTAACTTTTTAGCCTCTTTTATTTTTAGTTGTTCAATTGCTTCATTAAAATTTTACTTCTAATCAGAGTTAAAAGATTGAGAAAGGTTTAGTTTTTATTTTTCAAGAAATTTACCCCCCCCCCTTTCTTGCCGGCCCCATTGCACCAACAAGTGGTATCAAAGCCAGAATGCCTCAGAAGGACTAATCGCCGAATGAAGCACCGAGACAATGACCGGACCGAGCATCTATCCATCAAAGTTCGAAGGAGACTTCATGCAATGGAAACTCCGGATGAAGGTATTTTTTAAAATAGATTTTGAGACTCTTTTAATTATAAAATATGGTTTTGTAGCCCCTAAAGACCAACAAAGAGCTAAAAAATAAGAGTATTCCTGGACAAAGAAAGAGAAAGTGAACTTCATAGCAAATGGACGAGTCAAATTTCATCTGCTAAGCATGTTATCTCCATAAGAAGTCAGCAAAATCGACGCCTACGAATCAACAAAAGAACTTTAGGAGAAGTTACTAGAACTACACAAAGATACGTCCGAAGCCAAGTTCGCAAAACAGGATCTGCTTCGGGACCAACTGACCAACCTATGACTGAAAGAAGGAGAGTCGGTAGCACAACTGCATGCCAAGCTAAAGGAGTTAATAGCCGGACTTACGAATCTCGAAGAACAGGTAACAAACCGAGATTCTTTAAGGGATGCTTTAAATGCTTTTCCTAAGACATAAGAATGGATGTCTATAGTAGACTTCTATTATATTTCAAAGGATTTAGAGTTAAGTTCTTTAGAGAGTTTATTTTCTACTTTAGAACTTCACGAATCTAATGTGTAGAAGTAAAGAAGCCAAGTCAAACAATTGTCCTGAAGGCAAGAACAGAAGATCAAGACTCCGAAGCATTGATTGATGAAGATAAAGCAGCATTATTAGTAAGAAAATTTAATAAATTTAAGTTACAGATGAAAAAATACTTACGAAGCAAAAGGAAGATCCGATGCTACAATTGCAACGAAGAAAGACACATCAAGGATGATTGCCCAAAGTTGAGAACGAAGGAGAAGAAGAAAAAGCCAACCAAATCAAGGCACAAAAACTTAAAAGCAACATGGGACGAGCTATCATTGAAGAAAGAAATTGAAAAATACGCTGGACTAGCCCTATTGGCGAACCACCAAGGAGAAGATGAAAGCAGCTCAGAGATGAGCATTGATGAAGGGGGAGGATCCTCAGAAGAAAGCTGTGATGAAGAGGGAGCGTCAGAACACGAGGTAAGTGAGGTACATGCACTATCTCCCAAGTAATCTTTTGAATTTATCAAGATGTTATCCAAAAATATAGTACAACTAGAAAAAGATAATGCTAGGTTAAAATTGAACTTAGCAAATTCATGCCTATTAGATATGTTTGATAACTTAAAATTAGAAAATAAAAAATTAAAAGTGCAAATAGAAAATAGAAAAAAATGAAAAAAAAAATGATCATGCATGGTCAAACAATTTACAAAAATCAATATTTAGAAATTATGCTAGAGTCAATTGGTACATAAGAAATCAGTAAGGACAAATTAGAAAAATCTCTAAAAAATATTCTCCACAAAAATTCCTGATTAATCCAATAGGAAATAACTTATATTGGATTTCCAAATTATGCCTAGTATAATTGAAATTATTCTTACCATTCTTTAGATTTTCATGTATTTTATCTTCAACCTTGTTTAAACAAATTATTTAAATGCCTACTGTTCATATTTTGAGTTAGAAATTTTTTTGAGTTAGAAATTTTTTCTATGCTATCTGATAATTTAATCTACAAACAAATTTTTTTATTAAATTATTTTTCTATGAATCTTTTGAAAACAGTATTTTAAAATTTTAAAAATACTTTGTAGACTTATTTTTCTATGATAAAACGTGATGTTTTCTATTATAATAATCTTTTTGATATTTTTCAAATTTTATCTGAATTATTATGAATTATTTTCTAAAAAGTTAAATTATAATATAAAAAATTAAATAATTATAAAATTCAGGAACTTTGATTTTTCTAGTATTAGACAATTTATTTTCAATATTCAAGAAAATTAGTAGAATTTTTAGGATTAAAAAACATGTTTTAGAATTTATTTTTGAAAATTAATTGCGTTAGTAAAATAAATCATTTCTGTTAATTATTAAAAACAGAGTATATTTGAAAATTATTTCTAACAAAAATATTATCTTACTGATTATTCTTGTTAAGTACCCCTAGAAAAATATTTTAAAATTCTCAACAACTCTTGTATTCATTTCCTAACATTTTTCTGAGCGCCGTCCAACAAGTGTTTAACTGTTTAAAATTCATTTCCTAACAGTTTAGTTTAACTGTTAACTTAACTTTGTTTAAGTTGTTGTGTTTTAACTTAAGTTTAAATTTTAATTTGATTTAATTTTTATGTTAATTTTAAATTTAGGTTTAATTTTAATTTAATTTAATTTATTTTAATTAATTCTTATTCGTTTCACCCGATCTATATTTTTAATTAAGGGAATCCTATAATTTTATGAGATAAGTTAAGTTGAATTTCAAATTTTAGTTTAATTTATGTTAAATTCAAGTTTAGCTTTGGATCCAACAAGCAAGTATTTTTTTGGATAAATGTCTAGGCTGTGGTGAGTCACTTGGACATTATTAGAGTAACCACATACTTTAAAATTTTCCAAATAATTTTACCCATAGAATTTAGTACAAAACTTTAGTCTAACCAGCTAGGATTAATAATGGGTAGCTTCAGTTAGTTATGCTAAGCTAAATGCACTAGATTGAAATCATATCTTCCTAAATATGGATAGACAGAGCTTTCCTAACTTATTTTCATCCCAAATATCTCCATTACTGTTTGTCAAGTTAAATGTTGTCCCTAGTTATTCTAGTTCTAATTATCCTTAATGGGTAAGGTTTATATTTTTGAGATGTCAACTAATTTGGAGCCTCCTCTTGAATCATAGATTTTGCTTTTAAGTTTTTTGTTTAGGTATATAGTTATAGTAAGCTTGATTATAGTTTTGTTTGTGGGTTTTGTAATTTTGGTTGAATTTATATTTTGATTTTATAAATTTTCTTGATTGATTTAAATTATTTTGGAGTTTATTTTTAATAATATAAATTTTATCTTTAGATATATAATATTAATTTTGTCCTTTATTGTTGGTTAAATAAGTTTTAGGAACACAAGCCTTAGTTAGTCTTTTATTTTCAATTAGGGTTAGAAATGATTTAAGGATAGAGTTAAGCTTGTATCCGAGTCTGGATTTATTGCATATAGTTTTTTTGAGTTCCAAGTATCATGTTTAGATACTTGGTTCCCGATTTAAACTTTTTTAACTAATCTTTTAATTCTTTGACTTGACTTTTCAAGAAAGTTTTCTTCCTTAAGTCTTGTAACTTGAGTTAATTTCTGTCTTAAACTTGAAGTTAAAGAGGTTAAGTTCAGTTGTTCCTTAAAGGTATTATTTTCCTTAAGAAAGAGTTTAGCGTGTTCCTCAGTTTTTATTAATTTTTTGTTCAAGCAAGAAATTATCTTGAAAAACTTTATAGTGTAATAAAAATTTACCTCATTTGGTTCTTCTAAACCGGATACGGATTCGTTGCTCGACTTGTATTCGGACTTGTCTTCTTGATCTAATTTGCCTCCGATTATCATCAACGCGAGATAACTTGCTTGCTTTGATTCGTTGACTTCCAATCCATCCTAGGAGGACTCGTTCAACGTCACTTGAAGCGCCTTCTTCTGCTTTGTCTTCTTTGTCTTGTCTTCGTTGGTTTCTTCTTCTTCATATTTGTTTTCTAGTCCTCTGAGTCGATAGGTGTTTTGGTTGCTTCGTCAACTGGTGCTTGATGCCAACATCGAATTGAGAACCATTGCTCGATGTTAGTCTTCAGCTAGACTTCCATTCTCTTTTTTCAATATGAAAAGTTGTTTCTGTTGAAAAGAGCAGGGCGAGCGATACTATACCATTTTATTTATGCCATTTGAAATATATCGCAAAAAAAAATCAGAACGAATATCCTAAGATTAGGTCTTAGATTAGTAGAGTTTGAAGAAGAAGAAAATATCAACAACTCGAGTGGTGTTGCATCAACTTGGAGTAAAGACCGAACTAAAAAATTTATTTAAAGTGGTAAATTTTACCAATTCAAATACAATACAAAAAACTGAAATCTGGAAAAAAAAAACTAGAACAATTCCCCCGCCTTGATTGGTGGTTGCACCAATTCAAAGTGGCTCTGATATCATTTGTTGTGACCAAAGGATGTTCACATATTTCCACAATGACATGATATTATCCACTTTGGGCCTCAACTCTCATGACTTTGCTCTTAGGCTTTACCAAAGAGATCTCATGTCAATGAAGATATCTTACATCCTTTAAAACCCATGATCTTTATCAAAACTTTCCAATGTGAGACTTTGATTGAATCTCTAACAATCCTCCCCTCAAATGAAAGACCATAATTACTCTCATGGTCCGGGCCTCTCCGTGAACATCTAGTCACTTTTGACCTGTTTCAGGCCTCTCCACGAACATCTGGTCACCCTGATCCGCTTTGAACTTCCCCGCGAACATCTGGTCACCTTGACCCACTCCGAGCCTCCCCACATGACATCTGGTTTGAACCGTGACTCTGATACCACTTGATGAATTGTTACACACATAGAGGAGGATAAATCACGTGATTTTTGAAAACTTATCTTTTTCTTTTGAAATCAAAAGTACGTAGTGGAATTAAACATAGAAATAGAAAGTAAAAAACACAAGTACACAAATTTAATCAATTTTACTTGGTTCGGCGCATTCAACGACTCCTATTCCAAGACCCAGGTCCCGTGGATCTATCGATGGATAATCTACTAATGACCTCTTCTAGAACTGCCGGAAGAGGAGATCGAGTACAATAAAAAGAATAGGAAAAGTATAACCAGCTACGCTTTCCTTTAAGTAGTAATTAAGTACACAATGAAACTTCGTTACCTAACACTTGCAATTTTAACAAATCAAGCTCAGTGTTGGGCGGCTTCTCAGTGGCAGTCGGGCATAGTAGTGTCGTTGCAAAGTAGTAGTACGAAGTCGGAGCAGTCGAAATGTCAAATAAACACGTAGAACCTTGTAGAAGAGTAGTACTTGAGTTATCTTAAAGCTCTGGTCGAGTGGCCCTTTTAAATAGGGTTGAAGGCGCCTTCTATAGCACTGAAGACGCCTTCTATAAGTAAACTTTTATCCCAAACAACTCGCTTTGTTATCATAGATAAAGTCCAATTTTATCCGATTGAAGGCGCCTTCCATCGCCTAGTTCAAGGCACCTTCCATGACATGGAAGACACCTTAGGTACTGTTCGTCCGAGGTAATTTGTGCTCCTTTCGTCCTACAAAAGTGTTAGTCCAACAAAATAAAGTATACCCTGCAAGATAAATTTAGCACAATAAAAATAGTATTAATTAGATCATGTCCTCAAGACCCGGATCTAGTCATGGTCTTAGTTTAGATTTCTCAAATGGACCTAAACTGGATTGACGCCTACTGCCCCCTCAAATATGAAGCGACCTCACTGAGTCACTCTCCTCCGGTGACTTACCTCCACTTACCAAATGTCAAGTTACCTCATTGACTCCAATCTGACCCAGCAGGTTTTTTTTGCCAGAATCACACATCCGGACTTCGCCAATCAGAAATCGAACATCCCAACCTCCTGCTGGAATCGAACATCCGGACTTCAACCCATCAGAAATTGAATATCCTGACCTCCTGTCAGAATCCCACATATGGACTTCGCCAATCAGGATTCGCACATCTCGATTGGACTTCTTTCCTAGTGTCTGGTCCTCTTGACCCGTCAAGTTAGTCAACCACCCACACTCGGTAATAAGGTTAGATCTGTTACGACCCAATTTTCCCTATTTCGAGTTTCAAATGTCCATAAAAATATTTGGAAATACTTTTAAAATATTCTAGAGATTTTTAGAAATTTTTAGAGTATTTTTACGTAATTTTTGGAGGTCGTTTAGTATGTTTACAAAAAGAAAGAAATTTTGACAAAAACCGTTGAAGGTAAGGCTCGAACTCGTGACCTCCGGCCGAACCAAACCCAACCGGACACAGCAAACTAACCGAGCTGCGAGCACTTTGTTAACTGAGTATGGAGAGAAAAAGATTTAAAGTATAGTTATATGGGAAAACCCTAGATTTAAAAGAAGCTTAAGTTTTCTTTTCCCCGAACCGAAACCTCTTATTCTCCTCTGCTTCTGCGTGTGCGACGGCGAGCTCGGGTGGAAGGCAAAGGGAGCTAGGTTTTCCTTTCCCCGGCGGTCGGCGAAGGCTTCTTCCGGTGAACCCTTGCGGATCTGAGTTCCTCCCGTTGAAGAGAGCCCGCGAGCACAAGAGGAGACCGAGATTTCGAGCTCCACCCGGAACCCTAGCCGCCCCTTCCTCCTTCTCGATTGTAAGTGCAAGAACAAGGGGTAAGTACTACTCACCTGCGGTAGGAGTTGTTTCGGGTTTTCCGTTTTGATTTTTCCTTGCTTCTGAGGCCTAGCATGAACCCTAGACTTAGTATTTGGGCTGCACAGCAAGTTTGATCTTTCCTTTTCATGAGCATAGCATGTTAAGGTCAAGAAATTGTGTTCTTTGTTCATTTTGAATTCAAAGCAAGTTATAAAGATTTTTGGTTCTTTTAGTTTTCTGCCGTGAGTCTCATAGGAAGAAGATGAATGATTTAGGTTAAGCATGTTGGATTGTTTTCCTTCTCTAGGTTCTGTGCTTACTGAATTTCTAGTATTTCAGTAGCAATTTCTGTTTTCCTATTTCCAGTTGTAGAGAATTAGGAGGTTAGGGACCTTAGAATAGGTTCATAATACTGCTCATTTTTCCTGCCAATCCGATGAAGCATAATGGGAAAATTAGGGTTGTTTACCAAAAAGGGGTTAAGCTGTGAATTGGATGTATATGGTTGTTTTTAACTTTACAGTAAGTTGATTTTGATCTTATGCAAAGAAAATAAAAACACGAGTATCTTCTTTTGGGTTGCTGTGCAATTCGGCTACTTAGCTGAACATAAGAAGGTCTAGAATTTCTGAATAGCATGTAGTTTCCTTTAAGTTATGACCTTACTGTTGCTTACTGTTAATTTAGAGCTGTAGCATAGTTATTGTGCTACGAAATGGGCACAAACAACCCCTTACTGTTAGTTTCGGTTATGCTTTGCATTGGACAAGAACAACCCTATATTTAGCATATCTGGTTAGACCCTTTTGTGCTGTATAGTGGCACGAACAGCTCTTAACCTAAATACAAAGTGTTAGTTTCTTTGCTATTTAATAAATAGGAACAACCCTGTTTAATAGCGTTGCAAATTCAGTACTTTGTTAATTTGTAAGCATGATATTCTATTGGGTGTGTGCAGCATTGATCCCTTCATTCCTAGGTTTCATTGCTATTAGTTATACCAGGGCAGATTTTCTAGTTTCCCATTGCTATTGGAATATCATGAGCAGAATTTTAGTGCAGAATTTTAGTGTAGTTAGAACTCGTGGTATGCAGAATTTTGCATTGTAGCTTAGTTTTTCCTTGCTAGCTCCATGCACATGTTTAGAAAGTCCAAGTTAGCTTTCTTTTGCTCTATTTTACAGCATGCCTAGTAAGTCCAAGTTAGCTTTCTTTTGCTCTATTTTACAGCATGTTTAGTAAGTCCAAGTTAGCTTTCTTTTGCTCTATTTTACAGCATGTGTAGAAAGTCCAAATTAGCTCTCTTTTGCTCTATTTTATAGCATGATTAGCAAGTTTGAATTAGCTTACTTTTGCTCTATTTTATAGCATGATTAGTAAGATTAGATTAGCTTTCTTTGCTCTTATATCAGCATGTTTTAAAAGTTCAAACTAGCTCTCTTTTGCTCTATTCTAGAGCATGATTAGTAAGTTCAGATGTGCTTTCTTTTCCTTTGTTTTACAGCATGTTTAGAAAGTTCAAATTTGCTTTTCTGTTGCTTTGTTTTATAACATGCTTAGAGAGAGTTTAGATTTGCTTCCCTTGTATTGTTTCTATATAGCATGCTTAGTTAATTGTAATCCTATACTTGTTAGGTATATCTAAAGGATTCCAATAAACTCTAATAAAGGATTATGAGGAAACTGAGTAAAAAGAAAGAGACCAAGGTCTAGTTAAAAAGAGATAACAAGTAAACTAAAGTAAGAGGCTAGTACCCGACTTTCAAGGTTGTCGTTAAACAAATCCAGGTGACCAATTCCAAGGTCTTGGCCCTGGTAAGACCAAGGTCTTTATCTCATAGGACTAGAGGTTCGCTACCTCAGTCACTATTAGAGAGCGTGCAAAATAAAGATGGTACTAAGCCTGGGCCCAAAGAAGAAAAGAAAAGAAAAGAAAAAGAAAAACAAGAAGAAGAAAGTGAAAGAGAAATTAAAAGATTAATTTCTAGCATAAGAAAAGTAAGAAGAACAAGAAGAAGAAAGTGAAAGAGAAATTAAAAGATTAATTTCTAGTATAAGGATATAAGAAAATGAAACAAGTTGATGCTTAGAATCAATAAAAGTTTAGTGCTTTAATTCTAAGCTTACAGTAGTTGTTTCATTACTTTCCTGTCAGTTAGTGAGCATGTTTAGTATTCAGTTTTATTTCTGTATACCATGAGTACATGCAGCTTTGCTTTAGCATTTCAGTTTCAGTATTATTGCATTTCTTTTATGCACTTCGAGTTTTTGTGAGATAGATTAGTACTTACTAAGCGTTTTCGCTTATAGTTTTGTTTTCTTTCCTCCTACTGCAAATAAAGGAAAAAACTAAGATATGAAGGGAGACGACAGGGTGGTGGTGGTGATGAAGGTGTGTGATGACTGGACTGTGGAGAGATCCAGAATTAGTTGGCAAAAATTGTCAAGACTCTGCTTTTAGTTTTCCTCTAATGTTATGTTAAATTTGGGATTGTAGTTAAGTTTATTTCCGCATATGTATTAGTCACTTTCATTATTTGTGGAGTGATGTAGTTGGTTGTTTTTGCTAGAGTAGTTCTTTCTTTTTCTGTTGTTTTATAACTGCGTGGTTGTGAAAAATGTGTTCCAGCCGCCTGTGGCTGCGTATATATCTTTTGTATTATGGATTTAGTCACCGGTACAGGGGAGATTCTGCCGAAATTTTTCGGTAGGAATTCCTCTGGACCTTGATAAATCTAACTGATGCTAATAATAGCGTCAATGACACTAGTAAGTAGAGTAGTAGTTATGTAACAGTCACCCTTAGAGAGTAGTAGTAAGAAGGGTGGTCGTTACAAGATCAATAACATATCAATCTTTAATCCACTTGTCATTTATCAAAACTCAGGTTTGATCATTGGTGACAACTCCACCAACAATAACTTTTGACTTGAGTTGAATCATGCTTATAATATACTAAATCGGAATATGTTCAGAAATCTATTGTTGATTACTGAGTGAAACTCATAATTGTCCCATTTAAGATAAAAAAAAATCGTTTAAAGTCTTCTCAAAAACCCAAATGATTTTTAGATTTTTTTAATTAATTTTTAGATTATTTTATAATTTAATTTTTTTTTGGATTTAGAAGCTATTTAAACATCTATTTAGTTATTTTTTATGTCATTTCATTTTTCTAAAATGATGATTTATATATATATATATTATTTGGTATTTCATAGAATCAACCGTCTTTAGAAAATTATTTCTGACGTTCGTATTCGAATCAAAGGTTTCAATAGATTCGGCTATATCACCTGCTTAGTTAGCCTTTAGACTGAGTCATTTTACGAACCAAGTAAATTACTTAAATTTATACATATTATAATATCATTTATGTTGGATGTCAATGATTGCATGTATATGTAAAATTATTAATCTATTTATATATAAATAATCTTTTTAGATATTTTTTCTTCTAATTATTAATCAGCTATAAAATTTTAAGAGATTTTTTTATTGATGATATATATGATTCTATGATCCGACCCTGTGATGTGCGTAGATCTTATGATCATTTACACATATTTTGACGCACATTCATTTACTTTATTCATGTATACTCTATGAATGTTCACCTCTCTTAGCATATATTCAGCATAAATACTTTTTTGTTCGGAGATCTATTTTTTGTTTGATTTTGTGTTGACAGAGACAACTTTCGGAGCAAAAACATCAATCGTTGACGCACTGGAACGAGGCAGAGAGCACGACCGTGCAACCTCGCACGACCATGTGGCCAAACAGAAGAAGAACATGGCACGACCGTGCAACTCTTGCACGACCATGCGGCCAAACAGAGGAGGATCCATGCATGGCCGTGCAAACCTACCCGATCGTGCCCCCCACGACCGCAACCAAGCAATGCACGACCGTGCAATCCTGCACGACCGTGCCCCAGAAGCAGAGCCCCAGATCCACACAACCATGCCAATTGGCATAGTCGTGCAACGCGGCCAGAGGCGAAGAAAGACACGACCGTGCGGATCTCGCACGGTCATGCAACTCAACCCGAAGGGAGGAAAGTGTTGGTCGTGCGGATCTCGCACGGCTATGGCATGGGTTGTGCGGTGCCCGTGTCCTAGCTTATAAAAGGGTCAAGAACCCTATTCTTGGTGGCATTTTGGTTCAAGACTTCGTCCCTCTCATCGGGAAAGGGTTCTCCCCTTCGGGGGAAACCCTAGAGCTTCATCCACCGTCGTCCCTTGACGTTCCGTCCATCTCCAGAGCAAGGAGACATTCCCAAGACATCGGAAACCTCGGCAAGCATCTCTTCTTCCCCTTCCTCTCACATCAAGGGTTGTAAGTATGCTTTACTTTATATTTTGGGATTGTTTTCCCCTCACAATATAGTAGATCTCCTTTTCTATGGATGTAGGTAGTAGTTTTGGATAGGATTTGATGTAAAACTCATGTTTATGTCTTTACTTATTGGATGATTTTTGCTTACTTTGTTTCTAATTGATATGCATGAGACTTGCTGAGATTATCTCGTCATATTGATCGATTATGTAGGAATTGTTAATTTCCTAAAGAGAATATCTTAGATCGTACACCCGGGGGGCCCTAGTGATAGGGGTAACCCGTTCACGGACATCTAGGATATTCTCTTGAAAAGAGAGGCAATTTCTCCACAAGGAAGTAAGAGACCAAACCAAACCCCTATCTCTATCCCTAATGATACCGATTAGATTTATATTCTTGTGATCTACCGAGGCGCCCTAGTGACAAGAGTTAACCGTAACAGGATTTCACGGGGATCTTCTCTGTTTAGTACTTAAGGATAGTAGCTTTAACTTCTGGTGAAGATATGTTGATTGACAATTAGGAAAAGATAGAATATGATACATCAGGTTCCACCACAACGAAACCGAAATCCTAGAATCCATCTCCCAAAGTTCAATTCCCTCCAAGATCGATTCTCTCATTCTTCTCTTTCTCTCTTCAATCACTCTCGTTAGTTTGCAAGCGCCAAAGCCAACTTTCGACCGTCTAGATAACTCACTTTTCGACATCTCTAATGATTAATCAATAGTTCCTATGGTTCGACAATCTTATATATTACTGACGATGAATCCGTGCACTTACGATTCGTAACAAGTTTTGATTTTGATCCCAAATAGATCCTATATAAGAACGATTCTATGCAAACTACGAGGACATCTATCCGTAGTCACTACTCCTCTTGACTTCCATCTGCCAAGACCTCTTAGACTTCCATATATATGTCAAACTATATTTACACACTTGATACACATGAAATATAACCTCTCCTCAAATTAAGTTATTCTACCAACAAGAATCTCATTGAGCGTCACCATAATGGGTCTCAACAAGTATTGGTGAAATGTAACTAGCAATAAGAATAAAATAATATGAGCGAAAGTGGTTTTTGAAAATAGACAATAGTGACCAAGGGCTTTCCAGGGGGACCGATATAGCTTGTGCAACAAACCCATATGTGAAGTCGAATTCCTTGGGCGAGGGGGTTGTCGCATCGATGCCATGGACCATAGAGTGGCGACTTTCAATCCTACAATACCTCACCTTTTTTATTTTATTTTATTTTATTTTATTTTTTATTTTATGGTTGCATTATTCCAAATGCAAAGTCGATGTTACACCGTCAGAATTTATTCATTCTGCAACAGACTAATGTACCACAAAAAATATTCTACAACGACGACCAGATCGTCTGGATGCAACAGCCATCGCCCTCACACACAGAGACACCAATTATTATGCTTTTGAATGATCTACGTCCCTACACAAAAAGTTAGAATACAGTGTTTCATGAAAAATAGATATATATACTGAATTATAGATAGAAGCCAAATAACTTATATTATGTTTTGTACAGCTTCGATGAAAAAAGAAATTCTAATACTCTAATTGATTAGGCAAGCATTAGTAATTAGAAAGATTTGCATAAAGCATGACAGCTTTGTTAAAATAAATAAATAAATAAAATAAATGTTGGCATTCACAGTGTTATATTGAAGTTTAGGATTTTGTCCTCATTGTTAATTGGTGAAGTATCACCATCAAAAAGTGACCTCCTTGAATGAGAGTAGGATCTCCCTTCTTCCCCTGAGAAGTTGGCATTATATATATGTATATATGTGCAACAATTGCAAGTGAGTGTCAAGTGCCTACGAGTGTATAGAAGTCGGTGAGTATCGCCATCAAAGTGGCCTCCTTCTTCAATGAGAGTAGAATGTGTTAGCAAAAGTTGATGGTAATTTATAGTGCGGGTCGGTATGGTTAAAGTTTCAATCAATAAGAGTGCCCCAAAACCAACACACCGTCTGCCCATGTCAAAATCTGAAGTGTTTGTCATGACTCATTTCATTTTCATGATATAACTCATCTCATTTTCTCCAACCGTTGATTTTAAGGAAAAAGACATATTTAATAGGGCAAAAATTAAAAGGACTCGCAAATTTTACAAATCAGACACCTCTTTTCCACAATTAAAAAAAAATTAAATGGACGTCTCTTTCATAATTTTATTCTAAAAATATCCTTAAATCCAGTATTATTATAAAAGCTATCAGCTATCTTTTATAACGTGTAAAAGCTAATTTAAGATTTACACCCTATAAAAATTACTCAATATGTACGTAAGATTTATCATTTAGAATCTTTGAACACTAATATATCAAAATACTATTTATCGATTAAAATTATTTAAATTTCATTAAAATCACTTTACTTTAAAACAATTGTTGAAATTATTATATAACTGTTATAATCATAAACTCTAAACTCAATTTAAACAATTTTGTAACAACTATTAGATATGTTTTACACGTTATAACAACTACTCAATTAACGCGATATAAAATTTAAATTCATTTTAAATACATTGTAATATCTATTTGATAACTTCTATAATAATATTGGATACAAAGGTATTTTAAAAATAATATCATAAAAGGAGTGTCTATTTAATTTGATATTTCTTTTAATTTGGAATGTTCTTTTAATTTTTACCCTATTTAATATACATGGTTGATCCCGTCGGTGATATGATCAAGACCCATTCCGCATGCTCATATCCACCGAACTGCAAAAGCGATCTTTATAGAAAACATAACTAAATTTCGTCTGCACAATTTCTTCTCCATGGAATTCTTTCTCCAATTACATAATATTAGACTCTCAATCAAATAACAAAAAAAAAAATGGCCAAAAATTTTAGAAAACATAGTAACACTCATATGTTCATCAAATCTACAAAATGATTTTGAAAATTTTGATAATGATTTTGAAAAAAAAAGAAGAAAAATTGTAGGGGACAAAACAAAATTTTCCAAAAGTTTGAATGAAATAATAAAAATGACTGACTGACTGGCTCACTGACTACTACTGACATTCCAGAAGAGGAAAGTTCGTTACATGCCCTGCCTAAATTTCTTACCGCCGTAAAGAGGGGTGAAAGCTTACCTCATTCTTGGGCCCCACCTAGTGAGGCCTCTGAGAAAACCACGTAGAAACTTACTTTTACTGGCAATTGTTTACAACTTTCCACATCAAGACCCCAAACATATGTTAGTTGATGAAATAAACCATCAAACAGACATATCACATCCATGTCACCAAAAAAAACCTCGCTCATTTAGATCTCCAACTACAAGATGCTACCAAAAAAAAAAAATTACTTATGAATTATCAGAGGAAGGCATTTGAATCCATTTTCTTAATCAATGACAGGTGTGCAAGATGGTGTGTGACAACCACCCACCCAATCATGCAACTGATTCACAGACCTAATCGACTAATCTAGCCATGGATTATCATTTGCAAAGTACTTTAGCACCCACCAAATGATCATGGTCCTCACAAAAGAATCAGGCCCTAATGTGGTCCTAGACAAGAAGTGCATGCATCATTCCTTCCACAGGGCCAGTTCATGACTCAAACAAAGGCCATTCTTTTCCTAAACAAAAATTAAAGACCCAAAGCCAATGTTTAAGTATCCGTACCAGATCTAATGTTGAGAATTCACACACACACACTCTCTGTCTCTCTCTTTTCCTCTCCTTCATTTTAGGGTGTAAAGCAAAACAAGAGTTCAAATAAAGTGTGCAAAGGTTACCCAACCCTATGATTAGGGGCATATAAATAAGGCCAATCCCTTTCCACTCCTAACCCCAATCATCATCCATGTGCTGTGTTTGGCCTACCTGGACCTACTCCCATTTAATGCAATTCCACATCCTCAACACACAAACCGAGTTTGCATCTTGACCAATTGTTTTTACGAGATCAGCCACAATTCACTAGTGTCCTAAGAGCATTGGAAGTACATGCTCGATACATGGGATGGGACCAACAAGTTCTGCCCCTCGATACAAAACGCATCTGTTCCTTTCTAGTAGGAGAGTGATCTTCCACCTAGATAAATTACCCTTTAATTTGTCCACAACACCATCTAACCTAGGTCATCTAACTAATGCCTAACTGTTTAAGCACCAAAACTACTGATTATACAACAACTCTGCTCCGAATTGAAGCAAAACAATCCCAGTTAATGCGAACAATGTAGGAACCAAATAATAACACTAGTAATAACACTAGTAATAGATTCAAATGATATATAATCAACAACAAACATCATTAAAGGGTGTAACCAAGATCGAATACCTAGCAATGTAGATATGTAACAGTAACACAAAGCAATGCAATCAAAGATGAATCCTCTACTCTTTAGTTACAGATTAAGCTAGTAAGATTTACAATTTTAGATGTTATCAATATTATTTGTAGGAGGTAAGAGATTTAGAACAATGGCTCATCAATTCAGGCATATTGAGCAATGAAGACCTTATGAATTCTTAAATGATGCACTTATTACATTGTGAAGAATAATGGAATCAAATTTATTCCCAGCTTAAATTCTACTTCATCCCCTTCTCTTCTCTCTGTTGGTGTTCTTGTAATATGGTATTCTTAGCTTGGGAATATTGAAAGTTGATTAAAGGACTCGTTTTTGTGTGTTTTAATGATAATAATAATGTTACCTTTCTGTACTTTACAAGAGGAAGCGGGTTAATTAGGAGGCGAAAGGGGCGCGGTGGGGGATGCCCTTTCGCCTCCTCGAGGTGGCCGGCGGCGGCGGAGGGGGTGCAGGACCACGGGTGTCGTGCGTTGTTCCTTCTCGCGATCCGCCGCCCCACCTCCCTCTCCTCCCGCCCTTGCTCTCTTCCGCCGCCGCCGTTGTCGATGACTCCCCGCCGCCGCCGCCGCCTTCGGCCGCCTCGTCGCCGGGGGTGAGCAAGAAGGTCGCGTCTCCGTTCTTCTTTATCCCCACCAACTACATTAGTTTTCCCGACGACCGGGAGGTCAATAGATTCGGATCGATTAGGTCTCTAGGGCGAATCGATGACGATGTGATGCGAGAAGGGAAGGAGGAACAGGGGCAGTTGAACTAACCTTGCATCCGAGGGAGCAAAACCGGAAGGGATCGAGGAGGGAGCGGGCACAGATCTCACATATGTGAGGGGACGAGGCGGAAGAGGAGGCGCCGCCGCCGCCGCCGCCGCCGCTGCCGCCCCCTCGCCCGCCACCGCGCGGCTGCGGGCGCTCGTTGAGGAACAACACCCTCGCGCTGTTGATGACGTATGTCTGAACGCCGCTGATGTCCAATTCCTTCTGGATCTCTGCTACCCGCACCACGTCGTGGTACGACGACCGCCGTATCTGCAGCCGGCAGCCCAAAAACCCCCTTATCACCACCGACATTGCACAAAACGAAAGAAAAAAAAATAAAGGGACAAAGAGGGAGGGGAAAGAATCAAATCTAGGGCTAGGATGAGGAGGAAGCACAATACGGCGACCGACCTGGATGACACGGTGGCCGGAGTGGCGATCGGAGCGGCAATAAAAGCAGAAGGAGGAAGCGGAACCGCCGCAATCAAGGCAGAACATGTTGCACTCGCTGCGGGGCGCGTCGGGGTGGACAGGGCAAGCGGCAAAGAAATGGGTGGAGAGCAGGGGCTCCAGCCACGGCGGCACCAGCGACGCCGCCACCCGCCTCATCATCATCGCCGCGCCGCCAGCTCGATGCGGCAGCCGCCGTTCAATGCCGCTTCCGCGAGACGGCGGCTGAGCTCCACCAGCGACCGTAACCGAAATGGTGTGCCGGGGGAGAAAAAGGGGCAAAAAAAGGAAAGAGAAAGAGAGAGAGACTTTTGAACTCAGCAACGCAAGCGAGATGCAACGAACCGAAGCAACGGGAACGGCGAGCTCTCTAACATATTAAACCGAGACACAGATCAAAATCAACGGCTGTATCGTGCCAAGAGTTGACGAGGACGACCCACGGCCGTCCGATTCCTCTGTTCTCTCCGCCACCGCTTCCTAAGCGCAAGGTTAAGGTTGGGAAATCCTAGACGAGAATCCGCTGCCCGTAAACGAACACCAGACGTCGACCTTTCATGCCTTATTAATCGACACGTCTATCCCTGACGCAATTATACTCGAGTGCGTAGGACGCAACATGGAGGCGATCCTGGACCTGCACCACGTGGCGTGACGTATGGCCAGGGGCGGCGTGGAGCGAAGGGTCGTCCCGTTGCATTGCGTGCGCGCGCGCGTGTGCGTGCCGCCGTCAATTCTGATTCTCCCGCTAGCCTCGACCATTTTGACTCCGCCGTCGTCAACGGAGCACAAAAATTACCCACGTAAAATTATTAATATTATTTATTTATTTTAATAAAATTAATTGATAGTGTATGCAAAATAAAATTTATATTTTTAAAAATAAAAAGAAAAATGAAAATTAGAGTGATTAGTGGGAAGGATGATGGAGAATAATAAATGAGTTGGATTAATGTGGTGCAGCTGGACCTGGGTGGCCCTGCATTGCTGTATCTGATAGCCCTACTCCATCTAATTTATATTCTAATTCATTGCCTAACCATGTGCTTATGGAATATATATAACGCCATTCATTTTATTTCCAACTTATTTTCCTTTAACATTTTCAAAATATTCAAGGACCATTCTTTTCATTTTTACTAAATACTCATTTTTTTAAATTACCTAATCTAACTGTTTTTGTATAAAAAAAAATAAAAACTTTGTTTTATTTCTATTTAATATTAAACTCTGCAAGGAGCGCAATGGACATAAGAAAGGGTGGCACATCCCTTTCATTATTTTTCTTTTAAAAAAATGTATAATTTTTTAGTATTTATAAAAAAAAGTTTGGGAGCAATATATCTTACAATTTGTTCGATAATTATGTTTTATTAGAGATATTAATGATACCATTTGTTGTTTGATCGAGACCATTGCAATGTTCATCCTATTTTGTGAACCAACACCTCGCTAAAAGTCTTAATTGATGAATCATATCAACCCCAAAAGATCTCGTGAGTTAGGGAGAAAGTGTGGTCCATGGGATAGGCGTGCACATGGCTCATGCGAAGGTAACATGGTGGCGCGACGAGTACGTAATGGGTTGATCGGGTTTAGTTCTTTACTCGAATAAGCAAAGTAGTTAGCTTTGAAGGGAAGAAGGACAAGGTGTAAATGTGGATGTTTGGTTTAATTTTGGGAATTAACTTTGTTCTACAAAAACAGGCGTGAAGTGTGATTGCCAACGCAAGAGTTATAGTTGAGGAGTAGATGAAAAGAAAAGAAATTGTAGTTCAATATGAAAAAAAAAAAAAAAAAAAACCCCACTTGATTTTTAAAAAATAATTGATGATAAATTGAGATTTGACGAGTTTAAAAAAATAATAAAAAAATTATTTACCTTATAATTTTCAAAATATATTATTATTTTTTGTTAATATTAATTTACCCATATATATTAATTGTTTGGCTATCTTGCCTAACTTGTTCAAAATTAATTAAATTATTCAACATGTTCATAAATTTCAAATCTCTATATTCAACTTCATTTATGTCATCATCATTTTCTATATCAGTCCCTACAAATACATTTTTTTAAGATGCATGCATAATCGTTTTACCATACTACAACAAAGTAGTATTTTCTTATTATTATTTTTAAAATAACATAAATAATTAAAACATTACTTGACAACAAGAATAATAAATAAAAATAAACATTACTTGACAAAATTAGCCAAGCAAATTGCCTCTATACTTGGAAATAGTGACTTAAAAGAGAAGCTAACAACTTCCCTACAGTTGAGTGCTCCTCAAGGAGTAAAATAATTCAAATAAGAATGCAAATAGTCAAGAAATAAGGATTGATTTATTTTAATTGAAATTCATTTAAAAAAAATAAAATGTAAGTTTTAGAACCATGTCTAAAATAAGATTAGCAAAGAATGATATATCCATGTTGGCATCTCATTTTCATGTTATGTGGTATGTTGCTTGAATCCATAGAAAAATAATGGCATTAAAATTGGACCAGAAACCTAACAATCACAATGACTAATCTTCTCTCTCACTTGGGGTGAGCAAACCCTACAATCATGGAATGGTGAGCAATCGACTCTTTGTTTTGTCGCTAGCTCTAGTGATATTCTTTAGCTATTATGGGCTCATAGTTATACTCTAATAAGAAATATTTTAGCTAACTTACTCTTCATGCCGTGCAAGTTTGGTGGAGAAAAGTGAAAAGTTTTGTTGGTGGCCATTCTTAAGTCCTAATCAACTATATATAGAAACAAAACATCCCAACCATACTCTGGACCCCACTTTTCAATTGATCTTCAAATTCTAATGGCATCAACCATACTTAACATCCAAATACTTCCTAGATAGTAGGTACTACAATCTAAATGTTTACTCAGCATCCAGAAGAGAACAAGCTGAGGCTTGAACAGAAACCAAACATGATTAAGGTACAAAGAGATAGATAGCACTCATTTGGAGCAATTGCAAGAGTAATCCTCAGCTTTCAGTGGCTAGTTTCTGTTTCTTTGGCATGCGGTAGCTGCCGACAACACAGGCATGATCTCTTTCAAATGGTTCCAATGTGACTTGCTCAGACGGTTTGAATTGTTCAGCCTGCAATTTCTTCACTTCTTGGGCAAAAACAGCCTCAGCAGGAACCGTGGAGTCGATGCAGTTGGCCTATAATACAATGCAAACAGAAGGCTTAACATGAGCATTGAATAGTTATAATACATTTCCATAAGACCAAAATGATCATAGTATGGAAAGCATAAAGACGAAAGTAAAATCAAGAGTACCTTAATTGAAATTACAAAATGTCCACCGTTCTTCAAGAAATAAGAAGCATTCAGAGCTAAGATACGTGCCTGCAGGAACACTAAAGATAATGAAAACTTGCAAGATCGTGTATGGATGGTAATATTGCAATTAAGAATGGTAATACATTCAGCTCTCACTAGTTTTTTTTCCTTAACAATAAATTGATCAGATTCCCTGACAATTCACTTAGTTACATAGAATGACAAAGAACTATAGGACCATTAAAGAAGTAATAGATCCTAGCTCTTGTTAATTATGTTAATTTCTTATAAAATTAACATAATGAAGTTGAAAATTAGCATAGTAATTTTGCCAATGAGTGTGTTGTAACCAAAATGGACAACTGATATATTAATTCCGAATGGTGTTAATTTACAAATGATATTTAAGCTAACTAAACAGATAAGATATAAAGAACCCAAGAAAACTTTGACATGGAGGAAAATAAGTTTATAAGCATCATGATTCATATAAGAAATGCTTATAAGCATCGATTGAAATTGACATAAATCTTAAAAAACAGAAAGGAAAAAAAGGTTCATAGTTAAAATCCAATCTTAAATTGAAGTTGAACTGTGCAATTGTTACAAAATTTGATCAAAAGTAATGACAGAGCCATAACGTGAAAGATATATTCAAGAAGGATATCAATCACTTCAACTGAAGCCAAAATCATTTTATCAATGCATCAATGAAAACCAGCATGCAAAAAATGAGACCACTATATTAATCTGTTAGTAAAAAATGAATATGTTAAAAAACACTAGTGCTACGATCCTTACCTGATCAGGCCCAGCACACATCAACCATGCCAACCAACTCCATTATGGGAATTACAAGAGTATGTTTTTTAGCCATATTAAAGAGATCTCTACCACTGTGTGAAATTTTCACCGCAAGAGAAAAGAAAGAAATAGCATAGGAAGATTTTACAAAACAAAAGGAAAATAACTTAACAAATATCAAGATATACAAAATCTAATAATAGTATAATGTTAAAGATTTAAAGTGATATTTGTTAATATTGCAAATATTTATAGTAAGCTAAATTCCCTTTGTGGAAATGCCTATGTGCATCAGAGACTCGATTCTGCATCATCCATGATGTCCTGAAGGGGAATCCGAGTAACTTCATCATATGCATCAAAGTTCATAATCAAAGTTGAAATAAAATCTTTAAAAACGAAAAATTAAATATCAAAGTACATACAAACAAAAAACTTCCAATGAACATTGTGGATAGGGTGGCATGTTGAAATTTTATAGCAGTTAGTAACTTCAAGAAGGATATCAATAGCTTCAACAAAGTTGAAATCATTTTATTCATATATCATCAAAGAAACACAAAAAAGAATAATATATGTTGCGCAAAGAAGAATAATGGTTGAATACCAATCAAAAAATCTAGTTAATACATAAAACTACAAATCATAATAAAAAGTTGTATCAATGCAATGGTATGCTAAACAACACTAGTGCTAAAATCATTACCTGATCAGGCTGAGCCACATCTGAAAAGACAACATCAACCATGCCAACTAACATCCTATATCTAGCCGGATGTCTAGCATCCTCTATTATGGGAATTACATTGGTATGCTTTTTCGCCATGTTTACAAGATCTCTACCACTTCTATGTGAAAATTCCACCGCATACACAACTCCTGTCTGTGAACAGGCATTATAATGAGAAAAACATTTTGAGTTGGTGTTTATACAATCAAATTAGCACTAGAAAACAAAATATTCAGCAGGTAGACAGACTTACAGGTCCAACAATGTCAGAAACATGAGACACCGTGGTCCCTGATGCAGCACCAAGATAAAGTACACGAGTTCCAGGAGCCTAAATACAAAACATAAAATTAGTGTCAATAGAATAAACCAAAGAACATAATATAGAACAATAAAGAAAACACCATGTGAAAAATCAGGTTCCATCTTGGGTTTGACAAACAGTCAAGAATGAATAATGAGATGGTCATAATCAAGTATTCCAGACTGCACCTAGATACATAACACATAATAAACCAACATGATAAGCAATCATAAAAGCAAAAAATTATTAATCGAACTAGATGTTTTACAAAGCACAAATGAATTTTTTTAAGAAATATATGACTTCTCTGAGACGACTGCTTACTAGTAGAGCTCAACACCTTGCTCAAGTTTTAACAGGGCATATCAGAAATTCAAAACTCAAAGCAAAAAAAAAAAAAAAAACCAACAAAGAGAGACAAACAAGAAATCAGAGGACATAAATAATCGAGCCATTATAGTTAAACCACCAGAAAGAGAACAGCAAAAAGAACTTTTTTTAATGTCTAGTACACAGCCAATAGTATCTTTTTGCTTAACAATAAGCAGAGGAAAAAACGAGAACGTAGTTACTAACATAAACTTACTATAAGACCATCTAACTGCACCTTAATCAAAGATGAATGACTAGCAATCCAGTTACTCGAGTAATCATGGGCAACTTACAATCCAAATGTTGTCCACGCCACCAAGAATAGCAGCTGCAAGTTTTGATCGGAAAGGATTCCATATCCTGTACTCAACTTTAGTCCCATCTTCATTCTAGAATGCAGTAAAGTTTAAATTTCACTACTAAAGAAAACACAACGACAAGAAGAAATGTGAAGACAGATGAACAACCTGAACAGAAACTCGCTTCTCTCCATAAACAGATTCACCAGGTACCATGTTCTTCGTGCAGAGTGCGTCTTCCTTCCCTTTAGCCACGAAAACTCCGTCGTGCCTGTGTGGCTGGACAACGACCTTACTCCCGCCCTTCATCCCCCCACCGCGGCCTCCCCCGCGTCCTCTTCCTCCCCTACCTCCTCGTCCGCCGCCACGGCCCCTTCCACCCCCACGGCCTTCACCACCACCGCCTCGACCTCCCGTACCTCTCCCCCTGCCTCTCCCTCCACCTCCATCGCTCCGGCCCCTGAAGCTACCACCGCCTGACAACAATCATCCAAACTTTGAAAAAAATAATGGTAAAACAAAAGATGATTGCTTTAGCTATCACTAGGATGGCAGGGAGATTCAGACCTCTTGGAGGTCTCATGTCGGCGGCTAAGAAATCGGCAACAAGGAGGAACAAGGTGATGCAAAGGATACCCAGGACTGATGGTATATATAGAGACGGCAGCTTAGGGTTTTGGGTTTTGGCGATGGACCAAAAAAGTGTGAGCAGGCAGCGCTATTGAATCGTGGCCGTTGGTTGTGATCTGGTCCCAAAACAAGGACGAGCCAAATCCATATTCCATAATTGTCATGTTCTACTGGTGCGTTTAATTATAAGTTATACATAAAAATTTTATTTATTTATTTAAGATTATAAATAAAAATTTTATTTAATTTAGATAATTGATGATTTATAAGTAATGATATATGATTGACACGTCAATAAAAGATACATATAATTCAGAATCAGAAAATCTTAAAAAAATGATTTGAGCCAAACATTATCTAAGGATGTATTTGGTTGGAGAGATCCATAATAACTTTGATTATCTATTCAAAATTATCAACGAAAACTTAGGCAGGATCTCTGATCAATACTTTACAGACCAAAGGATGAACTAAAGGATGATTGATTGATTTGGATAAACCCCATTTGTTAAACAGGTAGGGTCTATCTAAATTAACTAATCAATATAGTGCTCCATCTTCTGGACCACACTTTACGATCCAGAGGATCTCTTCTCACGAAAACTTTATTTGATTTAGGTAATTGATGATTTTCGAGTAATGTTCCATGTTTGACACGTCAGTAAAAAGGACATACAATCTGGAATCGGAAAATCTTATAAAACTAATGTTTTTCTTGATTATAAGGTTAACGAATTTTTTTTTCAAAAATATCCTCTAATAAAAGAAAAAACGTGAAAAAAAGCAAAAACACACGATAAATAAATAAATAAATAAATAAATATTTATTGTAAAAAAAATTAAAAAAACAGTAAAAAAGAGAAAAAAGGAAAAAATATAAAACCGCAAAAAATAAAAATAAAAAAAGCGTAAAAAAAAAGAAAAAAATGAAAAAAAGAAACATAAAAAAGAAAAAGTACAAAAATACATAAAAAAAAAGAAAAACATAAAGTTTAAATAATAATAATAATAATAATAATAATGATTAATTTTATAACTGAGGGTAATATAGTAATATATTACTATGTTATTCATTAAAACCTTCAAACAAATAAATTTTTATTGTATTATCTAGGTTGAACCAAACAATATTTGTTTATATTTTATTTTCCATAATCTTGGTTATGTGATTACCTAGCAATCACATAATCAAGATTATAAATGATAACTTGAACCAAACGCACCTAAGAGTTATCATACATCATTCAACATTATCATCTAGATCATCTAGTTTACTATACTCAAATGTATATTAGTATATCAAATTTTATAATGATTGTTAGTAAGTTGGAGATGTCTACACATAGGGCATCTTTTGATGCAAGGTTTATAAGAAATTTATAAAATAAAAAAAGTTGAATAAAAACTCTTAAATTATTATATAGGTGAGGTTTGAGATTTATAGTTCAAGAGTAGTAGTAAAAACTCAAATATGCTCTTTTATATCAAAATTGATATAATATGCATGGAATCATATAACTGTATAATATGAATTTGATCACAAAAGATTCATTTAAAGCTTTAACCATTAAAGATGTTTTAATAACTTTTTATATTATTGATATGATATATTGGAATTATAAAAAAAAATTCATTTAGAGCTCTAACAATTGGAGATGCCCTTAAAGCATCCATAGTAGATTCAGAGCTCCCATGACCTACGTAACCATGGAGCTGCTCCTTCATTTTTTTTTTAATATTAAAATATTATTTTAGTTTGTTTTTAAAAGGAGATATTGATAGGTTTTTTACAGTGAGATCCATAAAGGAGTTGTTGAGAGGTTTTTTGACAGTGGAGAGATGTGTAGGGTTTTCTTTATCACGCCTCGGATGTATACTTGTCTGACAGAACGAACGGTACATTCTAGTGACAATGTACGATACAACATGGTATTAGTCCACAACACGGACATAAATACACACCGAGAGATAAAATATAGCGATAACCATATAGAGGGATTTACACAATCCCCTCACAACCTATAAAACACAAATGACTAGTATGACTTACACAACAAGTATAAGTCCGAATAAAAGGACATCACAAGGCTAAAATCCACAAACGAAATAAAATGTAAATATAAACAATAAGATAATGGAGAAAACACGATCTCGAGTGTGATATAGGACTGGCAACCAAGATCTCTAAGCGACATAAACATCCTCTATCTACTAACTTGGAAGGTCAAAGAAAAACAATGGGTAGTGAGTACAAAATACTTAGCGAGTATAAGAAGATAGTGCATGATACTAATATATAAAGAAATCAAATAATACAGTACTTACTACAAAAATAAGAGTGTCACTGTAATCGTCTATTAGTCAAACCATAAACAATATCATAACCCTCTAACCTACTCAACTAGGTGTAACCCATAAATTGAGAGTACATATTGAACATCCAAACCTACACGAACAAATAGATAAGTGGAATACAACAAGCTTATATCAAGTCCTAATTAGCATAACGTGCTAACACAAATGAGTCTCGTGGACAGTCAGGGTATATAAATACTTACTGTTCGCAAGAGAACGTTCTACCACGGATGGTCCCATGGGCAGACAAGATGAGGTAGCTATCTAGCTCTTCAGCCACTGCTGCGGGAGAATGCTTTACCACGGATGGTCCCGTGGTAGTCAGGATATGTAAACAATCACTGTCTATGGGAGAACACTCTACCACTAATAGTTTTGTGGGCAGACGGGGCATGTAAACAGTCATTGATTGCGGGAGAATGCCCTACCACGGATGATCTCGTGGACAAACAAGATATATAACGTGACTATTTAGCTATAGACTATGCTGAACACACTATCATAGATGGTCATGTGGACAGTCATATGCATCATGACTATTGATGACTTTCTCAACTATGAATGGAAGACAATGGTCGACATGGTATATTAACGGTCGTTGATGACTCTCTCAACCATGAATGAGAGACAATGGTTAATAGATTATACTAACGATCACTGACGACTCTCTTCATCAGGAATAAGAGACAATGATCTTCGGGACATAACAATGGAATGCTGAACAAAAAGTGAATAATCAGATCCAATATAAGGCCTCTATAGCTACGACTCGATCTAACCTTACTAGCGTATAGACATAAGCCTAAATAACAAATGAAGGTCTAATAGGATACTTGATATCCTAAACTACGGTATGTTAGCACTAATACACTAGCATGGATAAGTATTAAGTCGGTAACCTAGTTCAATATTTTACAACTATACTATGGTATAATATCGCTAGCATAAAAGTACAAATGACCATAAATAGCATGGATAACGAGACTGCATGGATATTAAAATAGACTAAAACAAGTACAAGTAGGAAAGACCGACTCAAGGAACAAATGGAGTGGAGTAAGGTAAGCAAATAAGTGCTACCTAATCAATATATATATAAGCCGATATGATCATGCACTAAAATCAAAGATCTAAAGAAAAAAAGTAGGAACTACACACGTCAAATCTAGGTTGTGTCAAATAACTCCCATGACAAGATACTCGTCTCAATTTAGGTTCTTGCATCAAAATGCATAATTTAACTTACTATATATGTAACAACTAGCTAATCTCAATCCTAAACTAGTTTAGGGAAAGACCAAATGGAATCATCATTAATTAACTTTAATTAATAATTAACTTCAATCTATCCCAACTCCTTATTTAGATTCCATCTTACCCATCATTAACCTTATATAAAACAATTTGTAATTCATTTATGAATTAGCTTAATTCACAACCCATTTGTTCTTAATAGTTGTCTAGATTAATATCAAATGATCCATTAATCAAACTAGCATTTACTCCATCTGCTAATAATATTCTATAGATCCAATAATTCTATACTACCTCAATTTAAATCATACGTTTATTCATTATTTAAATCTAATTAGTAATACATTCAGTTTTGGTTAGCACGCGAAGTACCCAAATGTAGTTTTAAGTCCATGCATTAACTGTTCAACTTATCCTTGCTAAATCCATGACCAAAGATGAACATCATTACCCTACTACTACTTTGATGGTGATCCACAATGTCTGGTAGCAGGTCACGGATGAAGAGAGATATCGGCGAGGGTTCTTCGAATAGTGGCGATCTTGCTATGGCAGCAACAATGATTGCTTGGTTGAATCAAGGAAGAAAACGACAGTAGGGTAAAAGAAATTCGTCGGTGCCTTACTCGTGGCTGGCGCAAGTGAGAGGTAGTGGTAGATGGCTAGCTCGGCACATGCAAAGGAACCATAGCACACAGAGAGATAAATGCTCTCTCAACGACCTACAGCATCGGCGTGGATGGCGATGTCAACGTTTGGCGACAACACTCGAGGAAAGGGTAGAAGTGATGGTTCAGTGCAAGGAGGCTGTGAAGGCGATTGAGTTATGTCGGGGCTTAGAGGGTAGGGCGGCGACAGCAGCTGTTTGGCGCGAGCAAGCTGAGAGAGGGTCTGCCGCTACTCTTGTCATTGTTGCGCCTGGCGCTGGTGACTAGGAGCTACACCAGAGACGTTCGGCTCTTCATAGTGGTTGGTGTTGATACCTAGAGACTAGTGGCACATGTGAGAGGGGCGACGCACACAGTGACAGCATGAGGAGTTCGGGAGAGAAATGTAATGTTCATCCATTTTCGTTTTCCATTTTATACTTTATTTAATTAATTAACTAATGATTTAATTTAATTAAATCTTTAATTAATCAATCTCCTCCCTTAATAATTTCATACAACCTATTTTTACTTCAAAAAATATTCTAAATATTCCCAATAATTTCTATAAGGTTATTTCTCAAATAGTAATTATTATTTTATTATTATTTATCATTGTATCTTATATTTTTAATTTTGACATACACTGATGCGACATCAAATGAGCTCATGGATAGCTTCCATGATTATGAATGCTCTTACACTATTCAAGATTTCAAGTGACAGAAAAGGGAATAGACTTCACTCCCTAGATACTTCATTTGTTGGAGTAATAAAGGTGAAGTTTGTTATGAACTACTCGAAGTTCAGATGATAGTTACGTATCTCGAACTATAAACATTATGTTACAACGCTTCAACCCTTAACCCGGTGATGTTTAACGATAGTCTTCTTTTTGTTTTTC